>NC_134700.1:235940087-236080087 GCF_043290135.1 Rhipicephalus microplus | reverse complement strand
CCTTTCGCCTTCAGCTACCACAACTATTCCTTCGAGTGCTCGGGGCTAAGTTCCACCTTCACGGGGCCTGATGGGGCCTGTGCCGCGCGTTCCACAGCCAATCAGATCAGCAGCCACGGTGACGTGAAATGGGCAAAGCTAGTCACTCGTGAATGGGTGGTTAAAAAAAATTGGCAGATCACACGTACAATAGGAATCGATGATATGCGAAGCACGAATGAGAAACGTTCGTATGTCACTTTAAAATCGGCACAACGTTACGAGGTGGAGGTATATAATGTCTTACACGACTTCCGTGTCATGATTATCAGGTTTGGAAGCGTCGTTTAACTTCGTCATCTATTCGCGTCACGGGATACCAAATTTAGTATATGTGGAGCTAGCGAAACGGCCACGAGCACGCTATGAGCGTGGTATGTTGTCATGTTTTCACAGGACACGTGTTTCAGGAATATCATGTTTGCACCAGTCATATACTTTTGTCATCCATTGACGTCGCGTAACACCTAATTCGGCATATGTGGAGCTAACATAACGGCCGCGAGCGCATCATGAAGTGCCCAGTTTACTCCAATGTAGCGTTGACGCACGCTCGGCACAGCGACGCAACGTTAGCAAAACGCGAGCATTATATAGTCTGACGCCAGACACGACCAGCGTCCGTCGGCGCAGCCCGACGGTAACCGGTGCTAAATGCGACATGCTGCATATCGCGCCGATGCGTTACTTGGACACCACTTCGCCTCCCTCTTTTCGTGACGGAGGGACACCGGACGCGCAAAACGCGCAAGTTAGGGAGCCTTCATGTGCGGGCGTCTCCGTGTTTTAGGGTGGTGTCATCCTTTGACCCACCACTTGCCACCACCCGCTAAAACACAATGTTGCCAATCGCGGTTTCTGTGGCAACAGGCGCGATGTTGGTTCTTGCGGCCAGGCGTTCCTGCTCCGTCGCACTGCACCAGCTGCATGTTGGCGCGGGTATGCAAGCTGCGGTGTGAGCTGCGTTTCATTACCCCATAGACGTAGCTTCCGCTACGACACCATTCTCGTGCTAACCACACATAAAAGAACCTTGAAGTCTGTATGCCAGGGTGCTGCGTGCCACAATGCAAAACCATCTGTAGACCTTCCCGCTTCCCGAATTGCTCTAGCCAGCGGAAACCCTGGGCTACACTAGTGAAGTGAGACTGCTTGTAGGCGACTACTTCTCGCCGTGTTTGTGAGGTCAGTACCCGTTGTATTGCGAGTGGGTTGAGTATATCACCGCACATTTCGTGAAATGGCTGACTTGGCCATGCAACGAAAAGCAGTTTCAGCAAAGTAAGCATGACAGCGTGCAGAGTATAATAATGAATTAGGCTTCGTTCGGCTACGCTTTGCGAGCGGAAGATGGTTGAGTATGCTTGTTTATTCTTGTAGTCGAAGCGCAGTTCCTCAATCGAATGATATGACTAGTCGAATGTGTGGTCCTGCATGCATTCACTATCTGCACTTTGTCAGTTTCCGAAGCCGTCACTGCATTCGTTGCGGAAAACGCCAGGCCCGTAAACCACCTGCAGACGCTCCCCTTCGCTTCTTCCTTTTCTGGCAGATGTTCGCATTCCTGCAATTTTACCTCGATTGCTGAGGAAGGGCATTTGGAGAGGTAGACAGACGAGCCGATGAACGCGTTCCCTGTAGGCGCTTGTCTTGCACAGTTGCAACGCAACTAACTTTTTGTGTGGCTTGCCATGGGGTATTCGTTCTTCGCTTCAGTCTACCTGTCTAGAAGGATTTTCCCTCCACCTCACAAAAATCTAACCCGGCCCCAAGCACTTACATTAAGGCTTTTGCAAACGTGGATGTACCCTACTTTGAAAATGTTACACATCATGTACCCTGACCTATACCCAAGTAATCTTTGTCCATATTGGGGGGAAATAGCTTCATTAGAACACATGCTCTGGCAGTGCACCAAATTCGCTCATTTATCGAACATCACCTCTGCCAGATGGGAGGCGGCAATCCGCAGCTCGTCCTTGGCAGATCAGCTCTGGGCTGTCCACCAAGCCCGCGAGGCGGCTGAGGAGCTTGGCATCTCAGTCCCCACGTGGGAGCTGCCCGCAACACAGTGATCTGTGTTTCGGAGGACCAAATAAAAGTTTATTCAATCCAATCCAATCGACTGACTACGCCATGTCTGAGGGACGAAGCTCCTTAAAGCGGCAGTAATGCATTACGCACTTTACGCAGAGAGCTCAAATTTCTTTGTGAATGACCCTTGTGAATTGATCCACCGGCACAACGTGTTTGTATCAAAAAATTTTTCCTCGCAAATTCCAAATAATTCCGCGAAAACCTGTGACTATTCGACTGACTACGCCATGTGTTAGGGGCGATCGACGCTCCATAAAGCGGCACCCGTTTGTCCCTCGTGGTAGTCGTAGTGCGTAACCAGTCTTATGCTTTGACCTGCAAGGTGATGCCGGTGGGAGATTTCTCCTGTGCGTTGTTGAACAATAGAAAATTCGCAGCGTGCGCGTTAACTAAAAGCCGAATTTGCCTGTCTCTCATTGCGAATTACCAGCCATTGGCATGTACATTGAACACTATCTGACAAGAAAGGGTTGCTAGGTTATACTCGCTGGGCGTAACCTCCATTGTTTTAGAAAGGTTCAGCGAGCGTTGGGCCGCAGTGCCATGAATACAGTGAACTAGTATATACCATGAAGTCAATGTGCTTAAAGGTGGCAAGTAGACAAGAAGCACAAGCCGTAAGAAAGTGTGCGTGTGCCACCTCTCGTTTAGTCCTTGGAATGTCTGCTGGATGGGGGTGCTTTTATATGCGGAATAAATGATTAAAAGATGCGAGATGGTGGTACTTGGTGTGTTGACTTTTTGGACTAACGGACACACAGACAGATGCATGAACGGACGCACGGGTGGCAGCACGGACGGATGGACGCATAGACGGGCGCAGGGGCAGATGCATGGACGAACGCAGAGACGGACGCACGGATGGACGTGTGGACGCACGAACAGACGCACGCACGGACGGGCGGATGGTCACACAGATGGATGCATATATGATGAAAAGATGCGAGATGGTGGTACTTGGAGTGTTGACTATATGGACGAATGGACACACGGACAGATGCATGGACGGACGCACGGATGGCTGCACGGACTGATGGACGCATAGACGGACGCAGGGGCGGGTGCATGGACGAACGCAGAGACGGACGTGTGGATGGACGTGCACGAACAGACGCATCCACGGAGAGCGCATGGACGCACGGACGGTCACACAGACGGACTCATGGATGGACGGAAGCAAGAACGAATGCACGGATGGATGCTTCGCCCCACTCTCCACCATTCACCCCTTGGATATGCTGCCTTTTTTTTTCATTTATAGCTTTTGGTATGCAATTTGGGGGAGTCATTCTTGAGGCGCTTCTCCAAACCATTTGCCGACTTCCTTGCCCTTCTCCTGTGAAAAACATCTGCGCTAGTTGGTTTCCACTCAAGCCGCAAGCACTGTTGGCAAATATAAGCATGACGCATAGTATTAATTAAAGGTTTGTCGTTACTGTTAATATTTTCACATTTGGCTGAGCAGCAATGTCAGAAAACGAAACAAAATTTACCAGGGTGTTCCAGTTCCCCAAATGAGGCCAGTGACAAAATTGCGGCTCTGTATCATGACTAGACACAAGCAGACAGAAGTACGAACGTGTGTCCATAAACTATACCGAGTATCACCGAAATGGTCGGTAAAGGATCAGCGGCATGGCTCAGTGCTCTCCCATATATATAGTTGAGTACGAAGTATTCGAAATCATCAAACAATGCTTAAATGCAAAGCATTTCTTACCGAACTTCGGCAACCTTACGCGTATCTTTCTATGTATCAAGCCGCCAACGACATTTAGCTCTCCTGGCCGTTTCGATAATGGTATCGATACCAAACTTGGTATACCATAACATGACTGTATGAAGAACACATTTGACTAGTCATAACTTGGAAACCATCTCATGTATATCATGAATGTGATGATTTACATTTCATGGTCCTGCAGCTCTTGCGGTGGATACGTTCACATGGCATGTTTCAAAACTAGTATGGTATGGCATGATTGCATGGCGAACACAAGCGACAGACCCTAACGTGAAAATCGTGACATGCGTGTCATAAAACAACGTGACTACATGCCACGCTCATAATGCGCTGGCGGCCGTTTCGCTAGCTTCAATTATACCAAATATGGTATTACGGGACATGAATGGATGACGAAGGTATAATACTGGTGCAAACATGATAAACATGAGATGCGTGTCATGTAACAACATGACTACATGCTACGCTCATGATGCGCTCACGGCCGTTTCGGTAGCTTCACATGTACCAAACTCGGTATTACGTGACGCGACTGGACGAGATAGGTAAATGACACATCCAAACATGATCATGCGCGTCATGTAACAACATGACTACATGCCACAGTGATGATGCGGTCGGGACCGTTTCGCTAGCTTCACATATGCCGAAATTGGTATTATAACGTGACACCAATGGATGACGAAGGTGTATGACTGGTGGAGACATTATAATCATGAGATGCGTGTCATGTGAGAACATGACTACATGTCAAAGTCAAGGCACCAATACATTTTGACGTGACGCGGTGGGCGTGCTCACCGGCGTTCACTTCGTAGCGTCACGCCGGCGTTGCCACGCCAGGTGCCGCTCCTGCCATATATTCGCAGGCGCTCGTTGCGCTGCGTTGCTTTGACGCATGCGCGTTCCAGCGTCCGGCGTCCCTCCGTCACGAAAACAGGGAGGCGCAGTGGTGTCTAAGTAACGCATCGGCGCGATATGCAGCATGTCGCATTTAGCACTGGTTGCCGTCGGGCTGCGCCGATGGACGTTGGTCGCGCCTGGCGTCAGACAATAGAGCACTCGCGTTTTGCTAACGTAGCATCGCTGTGCCAGCGCGCGCGCGCGTTAACGCTACATTGGAGTATAGTGGGCCCTTCATGACGCGCTCGCGGCCGTTATGCTAACTCCACATATACTAAATTTGGTATCACGTGACGTCAATAGATGAAGGTAAACGACACATCAAAACATGATAATCATAACACAGAAGTCATGTATCATTTACGTCCACCTCGTATGGTTGTGGTGATTTTAAAGTGACATATCATCATTTATCAATCGTGCTTCGTATATCATCGATTCCCACTGTACGTAAGATCTGCCTTTTTTTTTCTAAACACAGAGCTTTTTGTGTTTCCTTTTCTCTTTTTTTTTCCCTGAGAGATTCGTGATCTGTGATAATATTGAAGTGATCTGTGTTACATCATGTCTATGTTCTCTTGTTTGTACGTGCCACTGAAGTGATTTTGTTACCCCGGAAAATAGCACCCTCGTGAAATGTTACTAGTTTGCAACAAAACCATAGAACAACATAGTAAACATACTAACGGTTACTATGTTACTCTATGACAAAACTTCCCGGTATTAATATTTTTTCTGAAGTCCGTGCTTGGGATGGCTTTGTGCCCTCCCTTAGTAGAGTACCAAGTGCTCTGAAGCGCTAATTTTTTTTTTTAAACAAAAGTGCTCACATCTCACCTCTTCAGCTCATCCTATTCTTCGGCGAATATTTATCCCCGGCCTTCTCGGCGGGAATGGCTCCTTCTATTATTTTAAAAACGATAGTCTTTCTTGGGGACCTTCGACGCAAAAATTTTGGTCTGTCTGTCTGTCTGTCTGTCTGTCTGTCTGTCTGTCTGTCTGTCTGTTCTCTCTGTCTGTCTGTCTATTTCTCGGTTTGTCCACACTTAACGGCACCCGGTACTTGAAACAGCCGACCCCATCCGCAGCGCCCACCAATGTTGCTCAAGGTTGAGCGTTCCTGCTTGTGCAATTGTCAGTTAAAAAGCAATTATTGCGCATGTCTGGGGCACCATAACAACACGTATATATTCTGCATGTGTGTCTTTTACTAGAAAAAAATTGGCAGCATATCCACGGAGTGAATGATGGAGAGTGGGGCGAAGCATTCGTCCGTCTATTCGCTCTTGCTTCAGTCCGTCCATGCGTCCGTCTGTGTGACCGTCCGTGCATCCATCCGCCCGTCCGTGCGTGCGTCTGTTCGTGCGTCCGTCCCTGCGTTCGTCCATGCATCAGCCCCAGCGCCCGTTCATGCGTCCATCCATGCATCTGTCTGCGCGTCCGTTCGTCCATTTATTCAACCCTCCAAGTACCACCATCTCGCATCTTTTCATCGTATATTCCCCATATAGAAGTACCGCCATCCAGCGGACATTCCAAGGACTAAACGAGAGGTGGCACACGCACACTTTCTAACGGCTTGCGCTTCGGGTCTACTTCCCACCTTTAACCACCTCGAATTCATGGTATATACTACCTCATTGTATTCATGGCACTGAGGCTGAACGCTCGCTAAGCCTTTCTAAAACTAAGGAGGTTACACCCAGCGAGTATAACGTAGCAACCCCATTCTTGTCAGATAATGCTCAGTGTACATGCCAATGGCTGCCAATGGGGGATGAGAGACAGGAGCATTCGGCTCTTAGTTAACGCGAACGCCGCGAATTTTTTATTGTTCAACAAAGCGCAGGAGAAATCTCCCACTGACACCACCCTGCAGGTCAAAATGTAACACTTGTTACACACTACGACTACGACTACGAGAGACAAACAAGTGCCGCTTTAAGGAGCTTGAAGCATTCTACCACAGAACTACGCCAGGTCTCAGAACTATTTTTTTTTTTAAATAGGCGCTAATCTTCGTGAAACGTCAATAGTAGTTGCAGTGTGCCTATCCAATTTTATAAACATTACATATGTACTCCTGTGATACATCCGTCACGTCGGGTTAAAGTCAATTGTGGTTACGTGCCATGCGCTGAAGATGATTTATGTATACCAGTGTCTGCAGGGCCAGCATTCTTGCGAGCATCAGCGCTTCATATCAGCTTCTGGTGTTGCAAATACTACAGTGTCTAGACATATACTGCCTAGTGTGCTGAGCGTGGGCCTTCCGTACGAGAGAGGGTGGCCGCGCATGTGATGGCTGCACTAAGATGCTACAAGCGGCACTGCGTGTCGAGAGGTTGCATGAACGCGCGAAATTCCTCTCATCCTGTTGCTGCCAGAAGCTCGCCACGTTTAATAACAGTGTGTGACAGCTGCCATCTGATTTGCTGTGAAGTTCGACGGCGCCATATGTACACTGCAACACCCTAAGATGTTAAAAGCTAAGCGGCAATGCAAAGAAAGGACGTGTATTGTGCCGCTGTGTCAAAGAAGTTATCGTTCGAAAAAGGAAAAGGTGTCTTGTTCCCCGCACTAACGGATCCAGCACGGTTTCGTGCATGAAAAAGTAGGATCAAGAGGGCAGACAAAAGGCTGAATCCGAAAGCTGTCGTGTGAGAAAAGCATTCTGAGAGTGACTCCATCGAACTATCTTTTCGGATTAGGGTGAACGGTGTCGGTAACGAAATCGCCATTTAGGCAAAATTTCAAATATTAATATTTATCTAAAAAATTGAAAATATCCTTTCGAATTTCATTCACACAGTTTTTCTCCCATGTCAATGTCATGCTCCCTTTCCAACAACGTTTTGAGTATCATATGCGGCGAGTGTCAGATTATTCATTGTCAGTTATCATTCTTTGTTTTCACTCGAATCCAAATGGAATGCAGGCTAGGAGGTAAATGTTTTAGGGTCTTCTGTGATAGTTCTTGCTCTCAAGAACAAAGCACATTTTAAAAAGTAACTCTAGTGATTATACTGTCAATGGTTCTTAAAATTAATTTCTCTGCGTACTGTAACCACTTTGAGTATCTATCTATCTATCTATCTATCTATCTATCTATCTATCTATCTATCTATCTATCTATCTATCTATCTATCTGTCTGTCTGTCTGTCTGTCTGTCCGTCCATCCATCCGTCTGTCTTTACGTACGTCCGTCTGTCCGTCGATCTGTCTGTCTGTCTGTCCGTCTGTCCATACGTCTGTCTTTCCGTACGTCCATCTGTCCGTTCGTCTGTCTGTCTGTCTGTCCGTCTGTCCATCCGTCTGTCTGGCCGTCCATCCGTCTGTCTATCCGTCCACCCATCCGTCCGTCCATCTGTCAATCTGTGTCTGTCCGTCTGTCTGTCCATCTATCCGTCCATCCGTCTGTTTGTCTGTCCATGTATCTGTCCATCCGTCTGTCTGTGCGTCCACCCGTCCGTCTGTCTGCCTATCTATCTACCTATCTATGCACCTATCTATCTATTTATCTATTTATCAATCGAATCGCCTACGTCTGGATGCCCTCACGATCACCCCCTTAACTTAGGGTCTTCGAAATACTTTGCAAGAAAAGCCAAATGTTCGTGAAACGCCAATGCTGGTTCCAGTGTTGACTATCCAATTTCTTGCGTATATTTAGCGCCACTTCACAATGTTTCACTTAATAAAAAAGATTACAACAGAGTTACCTTTCATAGCATTGATTCCCAAGTTACGTGGGATCTGCGTCTTTTGTTTTGTTTTTTTTTTTGCAGGCAGTAGCGGATGGCGAAATGTATGCCACGAAATGATCTTCATTTGGTATTGCAAAGCGCCAGTACTGTGAATGCAATCGAGTAGTTCTTATACAATAAAACATTGTGTAAAAAAACTCTCCGAAAATGCAGGAAAATAATAGTTGGCCTCGCGCGGCTTGGAATCCTGCAGGCTTCGCAGCGCTTGCGGAGCGCAAGGATTGAACGCATATGCACCCACTCGCACAGCAGCGCACCATGCGGGCGCTGCCGGCAGTCATCAGCTGCGAGGCCATCTCCTAGCCCGCGCTCAGCACACTAGGCAGTATATTTCTAGACACTGTACTAATACGCATGTCCCTGTTGGCATCGTTGCGCAAGTGCGAACTACTGGTTATATAACCGTCTGGAACTTTTCAACATATGTCTGTGCGTGCGACATTTGTACATATATTTAGCGTGGTTTCATGACGTGTATCTCAATAAAAAAAATTGCGACAAGCTTACCTTCCCTCTGCATGCTTCGCCTGATGTCGATTCCCAAGGTACGTGGAACCTGCCATTTTTTTTTTTTCGTTTAAAATGACATGCGGAAATTCCCCGAAAAAGCGAATTCCCTTCACGGAACATCACTGAGGGAAAGGACGTTCGCAAACGTCGCCGTAAAAGAGTGAAGGGCACAGCACAGCAGCGCGAAGGGATGAAAGAGATGGCAAACAGCCGGGCGAAAGAAAGAAGGATATATGTCATCGGCCAGTTCAACGAAAAGGTCTCTGTGGCGTGCAGTATGGCGCAAGCAGAATGCACGGCGCAGATTTAGAGCTTTGCGAAGACACGAGGGTAGCTAAGCACCACGCGGGAGCGAGCCTGAAGAGGGCAAGGTCACTCTGTCCGACGCGTTGCTGCACCGCCAAACTGACAAAAGCCGGCCGAAATCGCGAATGAGGCGCGACTGCGCAGTTCAGCGTGTAGGACGTGCACGTAGTAGCATCCGGCGTTTTCAAAATCCGCCACAACCGCCACGTGAAAGATTGAAGAATGCGACACAGGAATTTCTTTACACCATTCTTGTTTGTTTATTTTTGTTTTGACGTATATCCTTACGTTACTTCCGTGGTCAGTTTGTTTAGCTACGCAGTTTTGCCTTTCTCGGTTTTTTGCAAAGCATTTCAAGAGTTTTAAGTTAAGCTGTTAATAATGCTCATGTTTGAGAAGCATTTCATAAGAGTTTTCTTTGCCCAAAATTAACACAGGTTTTGGCAGATGCTCCTGACGTGCACGACATCCAGCGTTATTTTCACTGCATGTTGTTCTTTGTGAACATTTAGACGCAGACGACTCTGTAGTTGAGTTTTGGTTCTATAGATATTACGCATCGTTAGGCGTGCGTTAGTATATAGCGCTCTGTAAATAGAGTATAATTTTGAGCTAGGGCGCATAGCAGAGTACTGTGCGTTCTTTAAAACACGGGCTGACATGAGGTTACATTCAGCAAATGAGCGTGTTAGTACGCGAGGTTAATTCCCTTTGTTATTTTAGCAAAAACTTGACATGTGATCACTTGAGCTGAGAAAATTGAGCTTAGAAATACGTTTCAGTGAGTTACAAGACGCACATCGATCTGTTGTGAGAGTAAGAGTATTTCGTTTGCGTCAGGATGCCCCAGAAGTAGGCGACAGTGACTACGTTTTCGGTATGTTTTGAGAGAATAAAGAATGCGCACAGATATATCTTGTGGGCTTCAGGCTGAATTCGTGTTGTAATCAGTTCAATAATGAGTTAGCAGATGTGAAATACAAATTAGTAGGGCGGATGGTAGGAGGAGGTTAGTTTTGAATGAGGTTGTTCGTGGTTATCTGGGGCCAAATTGTATTTGCCTTTATGCGCTTCTCTTGAACGGCCAATTGATTGACCTTCAGTAAACATCACATCCATGAATGGTCTAGCATTGGTGGCACAAAATGTAGTTAAAAATTGAGAGTGTTGGTTTTTTTTCATTTGTTTGTGTTTCTTGAAAAGCCTGGAATGTTATAAGCGAGTCCAATGGGCTTGACTGCGGCATGACATCGTCACGACCGCTTTGCTGTTCTCGATCATATTGAAGTGGTTTGGGAGTTGGTTGCTAGTTCGCAGCTTGAAGTTCCAAGTCAGGTCGGTATTCTCTTCATGCCCAGCGCTTGGGAGCGGTGGCCAGCCAATATTTTCCGAGAGGCGGAGGAGCTGTTACGTTTGGCCTAGGAGCTCGTCGTGGCAGACGCCATTTTGCGTGAACCTGCGTGCAAGAATGCTTTCAGTACCTGTACTTTCGACCTGATATCGGCGCTTGGTCGGTAGCAGGAAGCACGACGTTGTCCTGCAGGTGGGCCAGGCAGTTTGCTGCGGTCGGGTTACGAGGAACCCGACCGAGGCATCGCGAACAACCCTTTGTTGAGCGGGGTTGAACAGCGTGAGACTGACAGCGTTTCTGTTGCAGTGATCACGGAGTCAACATCTCAACACAGTCATTGTCGCCAACGCGTGGTCGTGACAAATCACCGGCTCTTTGTCAGTGTCGATAGTGTCACTGTAGGAGTTCTCAGGAATCCACCACCTGAACGCAGCCATGGTCCACTGCTGACGTTTTCAGCGGACATATTCTCCACAGAGAGGGTTAACATTCCACCTCCTCTAGACTTTACCTCCTCGCCCGCATTTCAGAGCAGTCTTCAAGAGATGGGCCGGGTACAACATTGTGTGGTGCCCTCGCACCATCCATTGGACCTTTTAACCCACGTTCCTCATCAAACGAGTGGCCCAATAAATAGCCAAATTGGGCTACGACTTTTTTTTTTCGAGTTGGCGGGATTTTTCATCTTTGGCTTATGTTTTGGGCTCGCCTCCAACACTCGTATGGCATTGCCTTCTCCCACTTGAGAGCCCAATCGTTGTTTAGCTTCAAGACCTTTGTGAATGTGCATCAACAGAAATCTCGCGCCCTTCTTTCTGCCGAGAAAAGGAGGGCGTGCCTTACTCCTAAACAAATAAGAAAAAAAAGCCGGGAGTGCTGGGGTCTACAGTTGGCGCTATGTCGCTCTGCAAGCTGTGCGTGTCCCTCTCAGAAAGGATGAAGGGGAAACGGAATGTGACGGTTAGCAGTCTTGTCGCGTGTCAGTGCACCTAAGTCGTGCCCCCCCCCCCCCCTTCCTTTCCCACCAACAGGACGCAGAGAGAAAGACTTGTTTTTTTTTCCAATCCGGAGTTACGACGCGGCGCGTTCAGAATGGAGGGGAGGGGGGGGGGGATGGCACAAAGAAAGGGAGCGTGGGTCCTTTTGTCGATGATGATGATGATGATGATCGTAATGAGGTCATTCCCTTTGTAACGGGCGGGCACACTTTGGCGCCCTAGTCGATGCATCGGGACGCACGCCATCTGGACCATGGAGGAAGGAAATAATTTTTTCTTCCTCCATGATCAGGACAGCCCACAGCTTGCTTCTCACTGGGGAGAGAACTCTCACTTACGCTGACACAAGTTTTCATGTAAACACATTTTTTCTCTTGTACATGTTGCAAGTGCTTGATCTGTCTTTCAATACATTGCATATTTGTTTTCTTCCTATATGAACTCGCTTTGTGTCAGTTTATAATAAATAAAGACGTTTTATCTGGATTAATTCTCTTTTGCTATTCTGGGCTATTTTTATGAGTTACGTTTGGCTACTTTTGGGCTACTAATGAGCCTGAACTTGGCGGGTTGCTCTCCGAGTACCTGGCAACCCTGGTCACCGTCCTGTTCAGATCTTCATGCTGGAAAAACGATGGGCTATAAAAATTGGCAGATCCCACGTACAGTGGAAATCGGTGATATGCGAAGCACGAATGAGGAAGGTTGATATGTCACCTTAAAATCAGCACAACGTTACAAAGTATAGGTAAATTACGCCGCACATGACTTCCGTGTCATGATTATTGTGTTTGGATGTGTCTTTTAACTTCGTCATCTATTCACGTCACGTGATACCAAATTGTAGCTCCACATATACCAAAGTATATGTGGAGCTACTTCGTCATCCATTGACGGGGACTCGCTCACTGGATTCCGTGCCGACCGGTTGTGCCCTCGCGATCTCCAACGTCAGCGTAGCTCTGGCCGACTGGGCTCGCCCTACGTCATCTCCTGACGCCGACCTCCGATGACAATGTAGCTCTGACCAACTGGACTTGCTCTACGCCATCTCCTGACGCCGACAAGAGCTCTCGCAAGTGGTGCCCCGTCCTCGGACTCTTGTGACCATGTTTCCATCTTTCACCTCTTCCTACCCCCTCGATATGTCGTCGCTCTCTGGCTTACCTCATCTCTCTTTCTCTCTCTCTCTGCACCTTTATTCCTATCCTTTTAATTCCTCGCCACCCTTCTCCCTTGTGGGCTACTGCTGAGGTGTCGCACCCTGATGCAGACAGTTGCGGGGCTCACTTTTCTTTTCTTTTCCTTCTTCTAAACATAATCACTCCCCCCCCCCCCCCCCCATCCATTGACGTGGCATTGTAGCAATGAAGCATTGAAGAATGAAGCAATGTAGCATTGAACTCCGCAGAAATTGCAGTTGAAGCACAAATAGATCTTCATGAATAATCACTTTAAAATTCGTAAATTCTTTACAGCAAGTACATCGCAAGAGTGCGAAATATATTATTTGTTTTCACCCAATCAAAAGGAATAGTTGTCACTTGAGGAGAATGCAGATAGTAAACTCTGGTGCTCCCGGTTGTCACATGAGTTTGAGTTTGACCCTAAACGCCGCAATTTTCTCATTTACTTTGGTTGGTGTCCCTTTTCCATTGCCCTTGCATGGTGTATAACATCTATCTCGATCTCGGTTCTTTTCGACGAAAGTCGGTGCTTGTCCGCGTCCCTTTGTTCTGTCCCTGTCGTAGGCATTGTATTACGCACCCTCAAAGATGCCTCTTTGTCGAGCCAGCTCGACCTGACTATACCGGGCAGATAAATATTTACGCACAACAATAATTAAAAAAAGAAGTCCCTTACCCTTCGAACATAGCAAGCTGCTCTAGCGCAGCCAGGATATCCGGATCATCAATATCCATGTCATCTTCATCTTCATCGTCCGCATTCGGATCCACTTGATCCACTTCATGCTCCGCGAAGTGTTGGAGAGATGGGTAGCACATTGCGGACACGTTCACCCTGTGCGGAACGGCTGAGCTCTGTACGCTAACTGGTGGTGGTGGTGGTAGTGGGAGCAGGCCGCAGCGCCAGCGAACTGACACCTTGAAGAAACTTGTAAGTTGGCTTTTCCATGCTGAACACTTTCTTCCACAGAAAGGTTTTTCCCGCAACCGGGTTTTTCACTCCTCCGCGGTGACACAACAAAGGCTTTTGACGGATGGAATGTCACGCTCTTTCCCAGCGAGCCCTGCAGCGCCCAAAGGAAAAGGAGGAAACGAAAGGAAGAAGCGTGGCTGCAGCAAGCCCTGGATCTGCCGAAGCATGGGAGATTAGTGGTACAGAAGGCACAGTCAAGCTTATGATTACGAATCACTGGTGGGCGCAAAATGTGATGCGTCGTTCGAGATTAAAAAGAGAGAGAGAAAGAGACGCAGCGACATGGCGAGATGAGGAGTAAGGGCGGATGTCCCGCGTGAACGTATCGTTGAGTGCCCATGCTGCATGCTGAGCCAGCGCAAAATCCTTCGTCATAAAACCGGTTGGGCCCGGCGGTATCTGCGTATCAAACACAATACTCCCCGCATTGGAGGCGGACGGGCCCAAACAAATATTCATCTGCTGCATATGACAATCGGCCGTCGCCATCATGGTGTGTGAATCACCCGCCAGAAATTTTCCAAGGACGTTCGGTAACACCCGTCTGACTCACTCCGGGTCGAGAACCCGTCGCGTTTGCAAAACATTTCTTGTTAAGACGCTGTAGCACTAAGAACCATATGCATAGCCATGTGCATGGTTTCCAAAAGAGAGAGGGTAAAGCAAGTTTCATCACAACGCCCCCCTTCCCTTTTCTCAGTTGGTCGTATCCTATCGACAACATGCTTCACAATCAATGAAAAAGGAAATTAAGATGAAGCGATGAAATGTTTCTTACAATGGCCAGTTGCCTCTGGTCCTTGGCTATTGCAACATCAGGGGCCTTCAGCCGCCAGTACTGTCAGGAACCTGCATAGTCATTGGAATGCGTCGGTACGAACGTCCTCCTGGGGCGAAGGCAACCGCACCGTCTGCTAGCGCAACCACCAGTTTCTTGCATCCGCCAGTCGCAAGACGCGCGTTGTCTGCGGTAGGTCCTGCTTGCAGTAGGCGCTTGTGTTGTAGATGATAAGCAACACTTAAAAAAAATACAGTGACGAGTCTATTAGTTCGAAAGAACTATTTTTCTTTTGTTCTTTCTGGTGTGATAGTTGACAACGGTTGTGGGCCACACATACCGTTCCAGCGCATACGAATGCCCTCTTTATCTCTTCGTAAGGAAAGGGCACAGCACCGCGACAAGAAGCCAGGTGCCAACGAACTTCAATGAGTGCGTGTCGTCAGTCCCTCGCGTATGGGCACAGCGGAAGCATGCGAAGCAAGTAGATAACTGCTGTGCATTTAAGTACAAATAATGTCCCGCATCCTTACACCATATATTACGAAGCGGTTACACGGTTACATGGCGGCAAACTGTGTCACACCAGGTAATCACATCTACTTACTTACGCACGAAAGAGTACGATCACTTAATACCGTCGCGACCTATTCTTGATTGATTTGTGGGGTTTAACGTCCCAAAACCGCCATTTGATTATGAGAGACGCCGTAGTGGAGGGCTCCGGAAATTTTGACCACCTGGGGTTCTTTAACGTGCACCCAAATCTGAGTACACGGGCCTCCAACATTTCCGCCTCCATCGGAAATGCAGCCGCCGCAGCCGGGAATCGAACCCGCGACCTGCGGGTCAGCAGCCGAGTACCTTAGCCACTAGACCACCGCGGCGGGGCGCCGCGATCTATTCTACTCAGTCACCGTAGTGGAGGACTTCATCGTGCGTACATCGTTTTTACGCCACGCAATAACGTCCATGAAGTGATCTTCGCATAGCTCTTAATCGATTGCGGATCACTCTACTGTTCGTATAAATCAAGTTTCGTTCATTGCTCGCGCATACTTTGAGAACTGTCAAAGAAGCGTATTCGTGGCTGCAACTGTGTCAAGGAGAGTATCCGTGCTCTAGAAACAGGATACAGTCTTCAAGACGCTTTTTAGGATGAAGCCTCCAGAAGCGCGTAAAATGCAGCTTAGTCAGCTCCTCAGTGAATAAAAGCTCGGAGTCGTGTATTTCTATATATACATTTTCTGGTGAAACAACGAGGTTCGAACGCAAGCGTAACATAGAAGTGCAATTCTTCCTAATTATTTCACCTTCATGGGCTGCTTCCATTACACCTACAAGCTGGAATGAGTGTCTTGAATAGCATATTAATTTCGTGGACCTTCATTTGAAGCAACGCGGTCGACTGCTGTTTTGCGCATGCGCAAATGTCGGTACTGCCGGCTTCCGTTGCAATAAGCGCGATGCGCTTCAGATCCCGCTTCGCCGTAAATGACAAAGACTGATAATATTGCCTCATTCTAAGTTATGTTATCGCCCCGTTTTACTGTCAGCCATTCTGAATGCAAACCGCGCATGCAATGTTCGATAAGCCTCGGGACTGGAGTAGATCATTTTGTTAAGATTACGCCCCCTTCGTTACAGATTATTCTGGGCCTACGTCACCGCTATAGCGATAATGTTAGAATATTTCGCCGCTTGTCACTTGATCGTCGACAGACGCTCTGTTAGCCGCTCTCAGTGACCAGTGGGCATCGCTGTAATCTGACCTTCAGTTTATGGGCCACAAGTTTGGTCGAATAATTACAGTCTGCTTCCTTTATCCACGTCACGACGCCATGACAAAATTTTCAAAGCATGTGCCCTAGCCATTATATCAAGTGAAAAAAAAATAATAATAGCACGAGCTCTAAATACCGGATGTTCCCTGCTCTAAGAAGCTTGCAAAGCCACAAGTCTCTCGAAGCATGAGAATGCCTACAGTCTGGCCGAGCGTAGAACTTGGCTTATGGGCCGCTGGTTGGTGGTTCTACACTCCGTCGCTTTTTTCCGCGCCCGAAAGGCAGACCACCTAAAAAAAAAAAAAACTGTGCGGATTGTCGCGCATCGTAGGTTGCGGAAAACTGGGGAGACAAAAAATTTTCCAGACCGGAACGACGTGCGCAAGTTCGACCGACAAAGGAGCGCACTGGCCGAGCACAGCGAGGTAGATGATTGCCGCATCGCCTTCGACAACTCCCGCGTTTTTTTTTTTTTTTCAACGGTAGGCTTTCTTCGGGAGGCTTTCTTCGCATTTCAACGGGAGGCTTTCTTCACATCTAGAAATAAGAACCTGTCTTGAACCCCCCGACTTGAAGCCCCACAGCCACCCCTGAAGTAGAATCCGAGTTGGAACCGAAACATCCATATTTTCTCATGTTAAAGTAAAAGGAAGTTCATTTGTTGGTGTCCCTTTTACAATGTCGTTAGACATGAGCTGGAAGCACTTAGCAAGCAATAGTTCGCCGTTTTGTTCACGGATGCAAGCGTCGCTCAACGAACACCTCATAGAGACGTTTTCTATGAAACATAAAAAAAAGCAATGAATACTAGCTTCGAATGCTCGCCGCCACTCACAATCAGACCATCTCGCACTGCGAAACGAGGATCAGAGGATAGCGCCAAGTGCAATGACAATCGAAGGTGTAGTCCCTAAGAGCCCAATTAGCAAACCGTCGAGTCCTCACAAAGATGGCAGGGAGATGGCATCGTTTCTTTTTGGAGTCTATTAGCCCGAAACCTTCCAGAGAGCTTCCACGACAGCGGCATCCATCCAAGCGCGGAGGCGCGCGCATCGAGGTGGTGACGAAAGCAGTCCTCAGCTTCTGTTCTGTGGGGCAGCATACCGGTCATTCTAGATTGGTTAACATCCCCGCCCTTCCTTTCCCCCCTGTTCCTTCTTTGCTGTTTTTAACAACGACAGGTCAGGTCAGAGTAAACGTATGGGGCAGACATTACGAGCTGCTAGCATTCCTATGACCGCATGGCAGGGGCGTAGCCAAGGTATGATGGGGTGCCACACTGGGCCCGTGCACCCACCCCCCTCCCATACCTGACATTTTTTACGCCATGGCATGTAGAGCACAAAATTACACACGACCACATCTGGCGGCCCAGCCGCCACTCTAAATCAAGGAGGTGCCCCCTCTCTCCCACCGGAAAAAAACTTCCGCCTGCATGCGCCACTGCCACGTCGGCGAAAAAGCAAGACGGGACACAGCTCTTTCGCCATCCACGCGGTTCTTTCACGTGCTGTCAACATGGCTCACCAGTCTATAGACAGTTATAGTTTAGCGTTAGCGCGATAGCGTAGGTTAAGGGAATGGCGTTACCGTGCAGCGAATGTTCGCTGTGGGCAGCGTCTTATAGTTTAGCGGGATATCATTTACGTGGTTTACGTGCCCCAGCTGGGATGGTGGCGCCAGTTAATATATCGTTAATAAGTTAAACAGTAAAAATGAAAAGAAAACGAGAATGTTTGCCTATGCCACCACGCGAAACATTGTTAGAAGTTTATTTTAGTGATAATAAGAGTAAATAAATATGAACCACGCACCAAACGTGAAGACATCTACGTTGCCGATTTGTTTACATTGATCTTGCACTTAGGCCTAAACGTGTTCGAAATGGGAAGCTATCTCAGAAACTACGTCAACTTATCCGTAATATTCGGTCATCGAAGCTAACTGAAAGCAAGCGAAGCCACTTTGAACAGTCGTTTGCTGCGAACAAGATGAATCTTTCAAGAACTACGCCAAAATCACTTCGAAGCGGGCGTCCGAGAGCGCCGCCATGTTTACGTACACTACATACACCTACGCTACCACGGTAACATGAAATCTGAAAAATACCGCGCGTGCGGGAAGTGGTATGGGTGACGTACGTATCTGCGCATGCGCACTTCGATTCCGGTATCACGATACACCCGGTAAGCCCGGTATACTATAACTCTCTTATCTTTCTGGTCACACACCACATTTGTTGACGTCACTAGCTGGCTTGAGGTATGATCTTGCCGATTCACTCAATCCATCAAGGTGAGATATCACCGTAACGCTCGCACCCCCAGTTGGAAGAGTTCATGAGAAAAAAAATGACCCTTTGTCTGCATGTTTCACTGCAAATGTCGTCGAAAGACGATAGTCTTGCCTCAGGAGAGAGTGAACAAAACGTTTATTAAGTGCGATGCATTTCTTAGCGAACATCGGCGACTTTGAGCGTATCTATCTATCTATCTATCTATCTATCTATCTATCTATCTACCACTTTTAGCTCTCCTGGCCGTTTCGATAGTGGTATCGATACCAAACTTGGTATGGCATGACATAAATGTATGAAGAACATATTTGACTAGTCATAACATGAAAATCATGACATGTATGTCATGATTTACATTTCATGGTCCTGCAGTTCTTGCGGTGGTTTCGTTCACATGGCATGTTGCAAAACTGGTATGGTATGACATGATTGCATGGCGAACACAAGCGACAGACCTTAACATGAAAATCATGACAAGCATGTCATGTAACAACATCACTACATGCCACGCTCATGATGCGCTCGCGGCCGTTTAGCTAGCGTCACATATACCAAATTTGAGGAGGAAGAAAGTTTAAGCGGAAAGACAGGGAGGTTAGCCAGTTCTTAGACCGGCAGTTCTTATACCAAATTTGAAATTACAGTACGTGAATGGATGACGAAGGTATGGTACTGGTGCAAACATGATAATCACGAAATCCATGTCATGTCACAACATGACTACATGCCACCCTCATTATGCTCTGCAGGCGGCCGTTTCACTAGCTTCACTAATAACAAATTTGGCATTACGGGACGTGAATGGATGACAAAGGTATCATACTGGTGCAAACATGATAAACATGAGATGCGTGTTGTTATGCCTGCGAGTCCACATCGAACGTCCATGCCTCTGAAAAAGGCAATCTGTGTCAAGGCCAGCACGCGAGCCCACCTGACGCAAACAACTCAACGGCGTCATCACGCGGCGGTGCCTTTCTGTCGCGCACGCACAGCGAGCCCGTCGAGGCAATCGGCGCCTTCCTGTCAGGCGAGTCTGACGCAATGCGTGGCGACGTCACTCGTCCTTGGGTGCAGCCCAAGGAGGATACATAAATGTGTATCCTCCTTGGTGCACTCCTCGAGTAAGTCAGAACTTTTACTGTATCGGACCGCACGCCGGGGACCGAAGCCCAGGGGATGGAAGCCGTTAAACCAGATAGACATCCACCTCCGTACAAATCAAGGGGATGCCATCCAGAGGGTCGACTCCATCAAAGTCCTGGGCATGCTGATAGAGTCTACCGGCGCCAACAGCAAATCTATAGCCAAGTTAACTTGGAAAATAGACAGTGCGGTGCACCTCATACGCAGAGTGGCCAACAAAAGAAATGGGATAAAGGAAAACAACCTCATCAGGTTGATGCATGCGTTTGTTCTAAGCCACTTCACGTACGAGGCAGCAATGCACAACTGGTCAAGAGCAGAGTCCGAGACACTGAATGTGCTCCTCAGGAAAGTTATCAAGAAGGTCCTGGGCCTACCCATACATACCAGCACCGAGCGTCTGCTTGAGCTTGGCATTCACAACACGCTCGAAGAAATAGCAGAAGCCCAAGAGAGAGCACAGTTTGCAAGGTTATCTACAACAAGGTCGGGGAGAATGATCCTGCAGGAGCTGGGCCAACACCCAATGGCAATCAGGCACAATTACAATGATATCCCCGACAACATCAAGGAGAATATCACGGTGTCTCCTATACCAAGAAACATGCATCCAGAACGCAACGTCGGAAGGAGAGTAGCGAGGGCCAGGACTATACTTCGTCAAGTCTCAAACGAGGAACGAGGGGTCGTATTTGTTGACGCGGCTTCCTACGCCAATGGGAAAGCGTTTGTGGCAGTGGTGGTCGATGGGGCTGGCCATGTCGTCGACTCAGCGACGGTCAGGACGAAAGACCCAATCATTGCGGAACAGGTGGCCATCGCCTTAGCACTCAAGATGGATAACATTGAAGTCGTCTACAGTGATTCCATGGCAGCACTACGGGCGTTCGCCAAGGGGACAGTCTCTGAACAAACGCTGAGAATACTGCAAGGCAAGAACATAACGCATCATCTTCTGAGTTGGTTCCCAGCTCACCTTGGGCAAATCAACGATTCCCCTCCCAATCTCAATGAAGCAGCACACGAGGCGGCGCGAGAACTCTCCAACCGCGCCTCCCCGGGGATGCGTTCTACCGGTGAATGGAATAACCGGGAAATTCTTACAACATATAACGAGCTCACTAAACATTTCTACCTGTCTAGAAGGATTTTCCCTCCACCTCACAAAAATCTAACCCGGCCCCAAGCACTTATATTAAGGCTTTTGCAAACGCGGATGTACCCTACTTTGAAAATTTTACACATCATGTACCCTGACCTATACCCAAGAAATCTTTGTCCACAATGTGAGGAAATAGCTTCATTAGAACACATGCTCTGGCAGTGCACCAAATTCGCTCATATATCGAACATCACCTCTGCCAGATGGGAGGCGGCAATCCGCAGCTCGTCCTTGGCAGATCAGCTCTGGGCTGTCCACCAAGCCCGCGAGGCGGCTGAGGAGCTTGGCATCTCAGTCCCCACGTGGGAGCTACCCGCAACACAGTGATCTGTGTTTTGGAGGACCAAATAAAAGTTTATCCAATCCAATTCAATCCTTGGTGCAGCCACGTGCAGCGCAGCGGCTCCAGATTCGATGAGAATGACGCGGCCCAGCGGCGACCCCATTGGAGGATTCTGACCTCACGACCAGCGGCGCTTCTGGTTGGACATTTGGGTACTCAAAGATTCCACCCGGTGCATATAAAAAAAGCCCTGCGGCGCGTAGGTGTTCTGTGGGCGCGTCGCTAGTAGTAGATCTATGTGTCAAAGAAGAGAGCTCGGCTCTTCGAGTCTCTAAGCTGTCGGCCCCAGTGCCGAATTTGTAACGCCTCTGTATATATGCTGTACATAAACCTTGTTTAACTCACCGTCGTTTCGTCCGCTCGTCTATCAGCTCTGCGCAGAAGCAGTCGCGAGCTGAGAAACCTACGCTACCAAACGGCTGGGGACCTTCCCGGCGGAGTTCGAAGCAGTGGCGCCTTCGGAACCGTGTTGGCGTCGCCCCGGCTTTCGTAACAGTGTCATGTAACAACAAGACTACATGCTACGCTTATGATGCGCTCGCGGCCGTTTCGCTAGCTTCACATGTACCAAACTCGGTATTACGCGACGCGAACGGACGACATAGGTTAATGACACATCCAAACATAATAATCACGACATGCGTGTCATGTAACAACATGACTACATGCGACACTGATGATGCGCTCGCGGCCGTTTCGCTAGCTTCGGCGCGAAATGCAGCATGTCGCATTTCGCGCCGGTTGCCGTCGGGCCGCGCCGACGGACACTGGTCGCGCCTGGCGTCAGTGCTCGCGTTCTGCTAACGTCACTCTGCCCAGCGTGCGCGCGCGTCAACGCTACATTGGAGTATATTGGGCCCCCGATGATGCGCTCGCGGCCATTTTGCCAGCTCCACGGATACCGAATCTGGTGTTACGTGACGTCAACCGATGACGAAATATATGACTGGTGCATAAATGATAATCCTGACACGCGTGTCGTATAAGAACATGATATACCACGCTCATAGCGTGCTCACGGCTGTTTCACCAGCTCCACATATACTAAATTTGGTATCACGTTATGTGAATAGATGAAGGTAAACGACACAACCAAACATGATAATCATGACACTGAAGTCATGTACGGCATCATTTACCTTTACCTCGTAACGTTGTGCTGATTTTGAAGTGACATATCAACATTTCTCATTCGTGCTTCGCATATCATCGATTCCCACTGTACGGGGGATCTACCAATTTTTTTGATGTCCTGCTCGAGAAAATCGGTGAATTGTATTCTGGAAGCTCCATGTTAGAGAGTCTCGATTCGTGCAGCGAAGGCGAACCAGCGAATCGAAGCACGTTAAAGCCCCTTGATCTCCCAAGACCAAGGGGCTTCAAGGCACGTTAGACACGAGCGCCATCTGAAAGTTATGTTAGAAAACGAAGGAAGGCGCGAGCACCCACGTAGAAAGATGCGCGCCTGTGTCACAGGCGATAAGGAGTAGAACACAAAGCGATGGGCAGGTGCCACTACCGTGTCGTCTTAGCAAAGCGTTGCAAGCACTTGCCTTTTGGAGCATCGCGTTGCACTGTCAGCGCAGCGCGATAAACGCTACGGTCCTCATAACTACTCGTGTGCGGTTTCTCTAGTACAAATGCGCACATACAAAACATCGACGTGTTGTTACGGTACCTCAGATATGCGCAATAATTGATTTTTATTTGACAATCGCACAAGTATGAACGCTGAAACTTGAGCAATATTGGTGGGCGCTGTAAATGGGGTTGGCTGTTTGAGGTATTGTTTTGTGCCTTCAGGGGGATCGTTACTACGGACGAATAGACAAATGTAGACAGACCAAAACTTTGGCTTCGCAGGTCCCCACGAAAGACTATCGTCCTTAAAAAATAGGTGAGGCGTGCTCCTCACAAAGGCTGCACCCTCTTGGGTGTAATGGCAGGAAGTACCCAAACAGTTCTTTGAATTCGCCACGAAGGATCCTCAACCGCGGTTATGCGTCGCGATAACCCAGCTTATCAAGATGGTGTGAGAGGTCTGGCTGAGTGAAGCGAGTTAGGAAACAACTTTATTCACTTCCTGCAGGTTACGGGGCTGGGTTCCCACCTAGGAGCTGATTGAGAGACCATGTCTCTCAGCAGCATCTTTGGCCTGCTGGATCGCCCAGATTTGGCCGAGTAAAGGTTAGAAAATAAAGGGCGAGGGGGGCTCCCCCTCGTACTCACGCCTCATTCACTCTTAAGTTTAAGAGCAGCTGAATTGAGCAAAAAAAAAAAAAAACGTACGCCATGTTTGCCTTTCACAAGTTCATGGTTCGAACCTTCCATCCTAGTACTTTTATTCTGCAACAGAGCATATCTGAGACGACTCGTTGCCTGTACACATAGGAAAAGCAAATTTATTATTAGAGCAGTTTAGGTAATATTGGCACACCAAGGCAAACTGTTTCACCTGCACTGCTTCGCAGAAATGTTGAAAATTTTAAATAATTATCCTTGATATCCTTTACCATTTTGTTAGCTCTTGTTCCTTTAAGTAAACAGCCCTTCTTGAACCCCAAGCTCTGTCATTAAATTTATACACCCCCCCCCCCCCCCCCCATGTCTACGACATATCCCGTACCACTGTGCCGTTATTACTACAGAAAACTAAAGCTCAGAATGGTCAACTACCATGCGAATGGTAGCCCGCGTTGGTACAAAGATTGGGCTGATCATGTGCATGTCGTTCCAAAAATTACCCCGCCCCCCTTTTTCCTCTTTAGCTGTACTTAATCAGAATGACACCTATGTGCATTATGGCTGTGAATCGCAGCATTTACTACACCATATTTCAGTTGTTGAGTATTGTCGGTTACAAACTTCACAGCCATGTCAAATGAGGCAAATGGTGGTTTAGGGGTGTTCCACCCTCCCCCCCTCCTTATTGGGTGCTCTATGGCCATCATTGGCCCTTGCATGACAAAACACTACATATATCATCATTTACCCCTCTCCCCCTCTCTCCTTCACCTGAAATGTTTACATTTTGTATGTGTAAGTTCAATGTACTTGCACACACCTGAAGATGCCAAGAATTGCGTCGGAACGCCCCTGCACACAAACGATGTCTGGCTACGTTGCTGAAATGTATGAGCCAATTTCAAGCAAATAATGTACTCCCAATGTTAGGCAGAACCACTCGGCCAGCAGCTGCCATGGACATTAGCTTCAAAATTTTCTCTAGCAAGATTTGTAGAAAAATATTCTTGAACATGAACTTATGCCAGTACTATAAACACGTTTACTACATCCCAATAGACTACATTGCAAATGCCAGTCCAGTTAAACGATACATGAACACCGCTGTAGCTCAGATGGTAGATCATCAGACGCATTATTGAAAGGTCGCAGGTTCAGTCCTAGCCATTGGCAGGTTATCTTTTCACCCACTTTCTCATTTGCATTACAATTACTACTAACAGCATCCCCTATCTTTTTCTAGGCCTCATTGTTTGTTAGTTCTCAATATTGCGTCTAACAAATAAAAAAAAGGAGTCCTTGAATTTCCACTTTGCTATGAATGACACCAGTATTGGAGCAAGGCAGTACCAGACTTTGATCAACATGAAGAGAGGGCACACAGCGACCAGTCTTTATTTACAGAAAAATGCTAGTAACATGCAAATTTCATCTTAAAAACGTACTCTCTTTATATAAAGTCCGACAGAGAGTGAAAGAAGCACACGCACAACACACTGCATGGCCATTTGGCTAACCCCTATCACACAGCAAATCTAATGTCATTTGCCCAAAATAATATGTCATGGGCATCACATGAGAAAACGCAATCACATCAGTTGAAGACATTTCCAAACTGAAAAGCTACAGAAGCCTAATGCAAACTGCAAAGCTCGTTTGCATTCAGCTCCCAGCATTGCAGATGCACATTCACTCCGAAAACTACTGCTTAGCTTCATCAGAAGGACAACATTTGTTATTTTTAGAAAATAATGAGCTAATGTACTGTGCTTGATTGTATTTTCGTTACCTTATTGGCACTAAAGTAGATCCAAATGCATATGTATTGTTAGCAACTCTCTGTACATTCACTGCATGGCTGTCTTCTTTGTCAAAACAGTACAACTTATGATGTGACAGCCATGTTTTATTCCCTGCTGCTTTCACGGATTTGCTTCCACAATGCTTTTTTTTTTCACCTTTCCAGTAGAGGCAAATCCCAGAACCCTTGCCCGTTGTGCCATATGGCCTACCAGATCTAGGCCCGACTATACTGGCAGCTTCTATAAATTTGTCTAGAATGATATCTGCCACAATTGGGAATAATTTATGATTAATGCATCATATTTAGACAAAGGTGAGTAAAATTGTATCTATATTATTTTATTTTTATATCATTTATCATTTACATTATTAATTATGTTAGATTTGCTGTGTGACAAGGTATTGATTTGTAAGCAGTACAAATGCTGTTTCATACAAAACATTCTTTTGATATAGAAAGGATTTTAAAAGGAATACATAATAAAAATACCAATGTCGTGCTCCACCAGGTTCTAGATTAGGCCAGCACACTGAAGACACTTTTTTTAAGTAAGCTATCTGGGAATAAGGTAAGTAAAAATGCCCTGGTTGCACATTCACGACTGTACTGCAAATTAGAAGTGTGGCAGCTTGGGCTAGTTGGTATGGCATGATGATAATTATAGCGCGAGAACAAAACGACGACACAGAGGCAAGAAGCGCTCGTGTTTTTCGTGTCTTTCTTGCCTCTGTGTCGTCGCTTTGTTGTCGCGCTATAACTATCGTCATGTACTGCAAAGCATGGTTTATTGTGTACCTGGAAAACTGCAAGAACTGTATAGAAAAGGCACCTGCAAGCTATTACAGGCTCTCTCAAATTTAAGAACAAAGCAGATGGATACCATAGTACATATCAGTGCGCAGCAACACAACATCCATTCAAATCATGCGTACGTCCCGTTTCACCTGAAGTGACCGATAATGCAGCAGGGTTCTTCATAGCAGTACAAATGAACATAAACTTTAGTCAAGCCCCTTGCCACACTGACTGTATATACCAAGTCAATCGAAAGAAACTCTCACGACTTGCATCAGTAATATTGCAGCCTGCAATATTGCTACCAGAAAGCCAAGACAAGGCTTGTCCAGATGAACTTTTGTGGCGAGAATTCTATGAAGGAAAACTTAAGGAAAATGTATGCAGGCACTTATTCCCATGACTTAAACTTGTATTCCACTAAAATATATTACGCTGTTTGCCAGCCAAATCCCAGCAGATTTGTAAGCGCATAACAAAAAAGAACTGCCCTTCAACGAAAAGCAGTGAATAAAAACTTTCAACGCAGCACCGCGAGTGCTCTTTACCAAGGAAGTAACTAACCCTGTGACAAATAGCCGACTGCATATGTCATGCTTCGCTAGAAAATGCACTGGTTAAAGATAAAAATCTTCTGACTCGTACTCTGCATCCATGCCCATCGAGGCTGTCACTTCACAATGTACAAAAAAGAAATTATACAAACACAACCAGACTGCAGGGTGCACAACACTGAATGATAGCCTTTGCGCAAAATATACAGCTGTAAGTGTATTTACAATAACATGCCATATCTCTTACGTGATCTCACCAGAAGTCTAGAAGCAATTTTTGTCTATATTGCCTGTAATAAAAAATTCCTTCGATGTGAAATAAGTTAACAGTGTATATTCAGGAGCTTCCAGTATATTATTAACAAAAGGCCTTTACAAAACGAAACAAGAAAATCGAAATGGCAAGGCATATTATCTCTCTCGTATATACACTGCCAGTTAGAAAGCTAAAACTGCAAGAACAGAGATTGCAGATGTCTCACATTGTATATTGCTGTCAATTTCTTCACATTTCTTGTTAAAATATACATCACTATATGCTTTGTCACTCTGTTAAGTAACGTACAAAAATACTCTGGCCACACTTAGAAGTCGGAGAGAGGACCTTGTGTCAAATAGTTCCTCAACGGGTGATGCATGGGCTTTCTAGGGGCCTACGATATATTGTTCGAGGCTGCATTTATGACTTCTCACATATTCCTCAGTATAATATTCATTCTTTTATAAAATAAAGAAAAATGCTAAAACGACAAGTCAATTGCACCTAACATGTAGTGCAATGCATCTGAAAGATCACAGGTAAATAAAAATTATGAACATCCTGTCCCCGCGAGGAACTTGTATGCTGCGACGTAAATACAACCTCGTTAAATACGAAAAGCATGACCACATATATGTATAGATTTAAAAAAAGAGGAAATGCAGTCAAGATGGAGGACACGGAACAAGGTAATATGAAATATATAAGACATGCCACACACCTTACAACAACAACGAAAAAAAAAAGAAACGCTCACATTTGGTGGTTGTAGCAACGTGCTCATGAGACACTGCCTTATCTAGGGGTGTGTTAGGGGGGCAAGACTACACACATGAGCAAATCTCTTCACATCACAGACAAGGGGTGGGAACGGCACGGGGATAAAAATCAAAAGCACACTTCCAGCGACAGTGCAGGAAAGCAGCAGAGTTGGCAGCCAGATGCACCTTTCGGAGTCTCCTTTGTCGCATTCGTCGGGGAAAGCTTGCAGCGTGCATTCTCGCAGCTCCACATCTCTCGTGCAACTTAAACGGAATAGAAAGCAGACTTTCTTACGTGTATTCAGCGTTCTCTTCTCGAGAACAACTGCAGAGTAGATATGAAGTTATCAGAACGCACGCACATTTTTTTTTCTCTGTACAGTCATTAGCCACACGTTGCGGACGTCTCATGCTAGGCACCATTGGCAGAGGGAGAGACCACAGTTCGCAACACACGCCTCGTGTGGCATCTCTCCAATTCTAAGCTCACATTCAATTTCATGAGGACCTCAGAAGAGGCCAGCCTGTTTCTTGTGCTTGTTCTGCATCCAGTTTGGAAGCCCGTAGAACTTGGCCTTTGTGCATTCAAACACTTCCTGAAAGGTGCATAAAGAAAACAAATTGAATACAGTCTGTTGGTTGATGGCTTGGCTAAACCACACTCCGCATTTGCAATACAATTACTTCTAATAACTTCCCCTTATACTTTCCTTGACACCGTTGTCTGTTCTCATTAATATGGTGTCTAACAAAGAAAATGAGCCCTTCAATTTAGACGCACGTGCTTGCTCGGTAATCCCACACTCATCTCAGCTACCGTGACGGAATCATTTAAAAATCGGCATCCTCAGTGCAGCCAACAGTTATATCAGTATGGCTTGCCTTTTAGAAAACTGAAGTATAGGCTTGCATTCCAAACTTAGCGACAGTAAGTCCGATTTACAATTGCCTATCCTTGCAAAAGGCATTATTTGACAAGCCGTAACTGCAAGTGAAACGACATTATACAACATGTTTTTATTGACTGTGAAAGCTGATATACAAGAGAACAAGTGGGGAAAGTTCAAGAAATAACAAAAATGTTTTTTTTTTTCATGTCAGAAGTTTTCCTGGCATGCGGTTTTCTTGAAGTAAGCACAATTGTATCTTTATTGAAAAGCGTTATTATTAGCTTTGGCAGTTTTATAAGTAATCATGCCAAGGAAGTACTGTGGAATTTGCACCACTCTGTCGTAAGCCTTTTTTCAAACAAAGGCCTGCAAAGTGGGCAAAAGAACGTTTGCTGTGTCGATTTTGAGATTTTTCATGAAAATACGTGGATTACCCAGAGAAGCAAAAAATAATTGAGCATAAGGACAGGTGTACTGCGGAATTTTTGCCACTCTGTAATTGCTTATTCTAATGTAATTCTTGATGCGGACCGTGTGGAATGTGTCACAGTTCTGTGTCTTGAGGTGCTCAAAAGCTGTGCACGCTAGGTGGCGTCAGTTACGCCTAGTTTTTGGCGCTCTCTCAGACCGAAATTGAAACTGATACATATTAAGGGGCCTGTAAATAATTATCTGTCGCGTGCTGAAGCAAACAATGTGTCATGTCATGACTAACAGGCCCCCAGGAACACATTGTAGCCGAAAAACGCGAGGCCAAAGTTTTTGTGTCAGTACCCCTTCAACGTCTTTGCCAGGCGATAATGAAATAGCCTAAAAAACTTATTCCAGACGATGCTGCCGAGCAAAGTAATTGTAACACACAACACAAGTGAATATTCTCTTGCATTTATTATATAATGCCACGGGAAACTGTCAGCGCTCAGTGTAAAGCAGACATCGTGAACAAGAGAAGTGCTGATGGCACCGCTACAAGAGACGAAGCCAGCCGCTCTCACACACACACACACACACACACACACACACACACACACACATATATATATATATATATATATATATATATATATATATATATATATATATATATATATATATATATATATATATAATACTGCTTAATGCTATACTCTAGTGAAACACGTTATCAAAACCTGAACACTATCAACGCTCATACCTCAAAGTCCTCGTCTGTGAGGTAAGACTCCAGTCTCTTTGGGTCAACGCCTTCAGGAAGGGGCACAGATTTCAATTCCTTGAGCGTGTAATGAGTTTTGGTGAGCTGAGATAGAGTCTCCTGGACTGAAAGTCGGTCCCCGTGAGTTCTGTCTTCCTGTAGAAAGGAAACCAAAAGACTCATCATGAGTAATGTTTCCAGCAAAAGAATGGAAAAAATTGGGGCCAAATAAGGAAAGAGTAGAAGGTGCAGCTTGTTAAGAGGAGACGTGATTCGGAAAAAAAAAAGTGTTAATCTGTAGCTTAGGGCGATGAAATTTTTTGCTGTACAAGTGAAACCCCGATTATAAGACTTTCAGGGGACCACACAATATAATCGTATAATTCAGGTGTTGTATGGTCAAAAAACCAAGATTTTTTTCCCAAAAAAATGGGCCCATACCACCTGAATAAGCCTACGGCACGATATTGTGCCTTCGCAAGGAAGGCAGAATAAATTATTCTTACCAGTGGCAGCTAATGAAAGCATTGCATAGTTGGAAGAAGTGCGAGCGAATCTTTATTCTCAACATAAAAAAAAGTGAAGTCAACATTTATTGTTCTACAGATGAATAGAATACCAAAATTACTGCTGTTGTTATGCACATTGACATAAAGCGAAAGCAATTTTGCATGGCGAAGACAGTTGTGTCGTGCCTTTTTGTGCACTCAAGCTTGTGGCTGCGAGTGCCACAAACCAATGCAGTAGATCAGCTGTGCATATGTCTACCAGGCGAAGTTTCCATGGACCGAAAATGTGAAAATAGCTTTTTGGCCAGCTGAAGCTATTCTGTTTGGATAGAGCTTGACTAAGTAACAACTTCAGATACGTAATCGCGCGATTGAGGCATGTGTAGAAGCGCATGAACTTTCAGTAGAATAAATTTTCCACTCTAAAAAGGCATCCTGCCTCGCTATACTTTTCCAGTTGTCAACCTAGGGGAATGCAAGTTCATATTTGGACTCTTGAATATTTGGCAGACGTTTGATTCGAGTAGATGTGTCTTTTTGTTTCGAACAAAATTTGAAATATGTAAGGTGGGGGGTTGCCTCAAAACTGCGACGTATAACTGAAGTTTTTAATACATTATTTCTATGAAGAGTTTGCCGGGACCAATCCTAAGTCTTAAAATGTGGGTCTTTGCAAAACTGGGGGACGTATAATTGAAGTTCCACTGTATGAGCATTGTGCCATGAGTTTGTTTCATTCCATGAAACTATGTTAAGTATAGTTCCTTTTGGACAAACTTTCTGTGCCAGTAAGCTTGTATGGTTCTGAGCTATTAATGGCTCATATTGCTCCACATTAACTGTAGCAAATAACTATAAAGAAAGTGAGTATAAGACATTTTATTACACAAAAAAATTGTAATGCCAGAATTGTTAGAATCCTCAACCAATTCCAGTTGCTTAGTTACGGCCGTAATTATTATACAGGAGATATCAAGTTTTAAAGGAGATATTTGTACCTATCAGGCGTTAATGAATCTGTGAGCAAAACATCTGAATCTGGATACCAGAAGTACCAAAACAAAGTCTAAATTCAAAACGTTGCTGAAAAATGAATCTTGAGAAAAACACATTTTAAAAGTGCAAGGCAAAGCTCATCTATGTGGCAAAGGTATATTTTTGGATTGATTTTTTCCATAATGAGAGCTTGGGGATAATTGTTATTTTGAGCAAGTGGCTTTAGTGGACTCCTAATGTGAAATGCAATGGCAAGACTCACCATTGAGAATGAGCTCTTAGTTTTTGGTAGCCACATTGTGCTCTTTAAAAACAATTTTAACTTTTTTAACTTACTTCCAAGTTCAATAACAATCTTCTGTTTTTTTTTGTTGTGAAAGTAGAGAAACTAAACTTGTGAAAGCAAATAAAAATGAAATATATCTAATTTTGAAAAAAAATTTGCATTTTTCAGCTCGAGTCTCCCCTTAACAAAATTTTTCAAAGCACAGAAGCCATGACAAAAACGGGCCTGCATGGAACACTCAGCCCGACCACAAAAAATTGGGGGAAGCAGCCCTTCTAGAGGCCGTTAATGCTTTGAATCCCAGGATCCTTGTATGTGGACAAAACATCGGTGAACTAAGATCACGATGCCCAACACATTGCCTTGAAGATCTATTTGAAATGTTGGGATTACTTCCTGGACGTTAGGCTTGTACAAATATTAGAACACTTGGAATATTCAAACAAATAATCTATTCAAATTTGCTTCAATTCGGAATGAATTACAGATGCATATTGATCTGCACGTAACATCCCTTGTAAAGGTGGTTTGACACCAGTGAATAGGTGCTGTGCGATGAATACAGCTTTCAAACACACGTACGCACGCACACGCTCACACGCACACATGCACAAGAAAATGCATTGCTATGAATTTCAAAGCGAAATGACCATATTCCCATATTAGCTTCAAAGTTAAATGACCAAATTATCCTTAGATTAATTTTTCCATTTTTAGGTTTAAAAGATTGCTATCTGGTTTATATGCTCCAATTATAGTAAATTTTAGAACATAATATGTTTTATGGGTTTATGGCTGAGCACTTTGTAATGGGTGGGAAGCTGTAAACGACCTACTTGTTATGCAATTCACATTGCATTATGCCGGCTGCTAACCTATTCCACCCCGCTACTTTACATCTGTTAACCTTATTCCTTGCCCGATGTGACACATGGTATTTGTGCAAAGGAGTTTCAAGCCACGGTGTGGCTCTGTTGAATACTCTACTGGCACGCAGAGGGGCCCAGTTGAAATCCCGACTTGAATCCTAGTTTTGTGTTTGTTAACGTGCCCAATAGCCGGAAATCCGCGGCAGAAAAAATGGCTGTTGTGAAAGCATTCGCCGTGAAAAAAAAAAAAATTTGTAGCTACCATAATATTAAACTTCTGCAAAGCGGATATTTTTTTTTATTGCGATAGCAATTATATGGACACTCTCGGCTGATTTTCACCATCCCCGTCTCGTCCCGGATGTGTATATTCGAATCGGCAACTCCTCGCTCGTCAGGGCACTGTGCTAACTTGGCAACTAAACTGCGCCGCTCATGCTATCTATATCACTAGTGGCGAGCTATATGTATGCACCATTTAGAACAGGCTTACCGTCAAAGGACTTAACAAGAAACATTCTTGAACAAAGCTTGTATGTCTCACTTGTAGTTATTTATTTATGCACTTATGCATTAACCACCGATTTCATGACCGAATCCCCCGTGGTGGGTGGAAGCCATATATGAAGGATAAAGCAAGTAAGCAAGCTTTTCCCACCATCCAGCTACTTCCAGCATCGACGCCTACACTGCGATGTCTGAAACAATCTGAGGTTGACGCTTTGATGAAGTGCATTGGAACTGTACTTTTGCTACCATCACCGGTATCATCGACGTCGACTGACACCAAGGAAGAAAGCACCGGACAAACGCCGGACAAAACACTGTATGTAGTTTGGCCTTTGTAATGCCATCAAATGTTTTTCGAACAGCTGCGGAACAGCTTCAATGCAATGCTAGTTCAGTAAAGAAAGACGGGCTCGCATACGTGCCCAGACACAGGCAGAACGGGCTGCTCCGCATGCGAAAAATGCTGCAGCTCAATGCCCATTCCACTGTGTTTACTACATTTCGTATGGTTCCTAAATATCCTAGCCTTACTTCGTATAACAGTCCAATGTGTTGCTGTCGCATTTAGCGATCCATACCGAATTCAGCTATTATTTCTCTATTTACACACTGATCCCAACAAACATGTGTTGAAGCCTCCAATCGAGCTGTCAAATAATATGGCCAGGTGCCACCCACTGCACTTCTCATTACTTGCAGCAAAGACATGTGCATTTAATTTGCGCACGGCAAAACAACATTGAACTGGCTTCCACTATTCTGCTTGTCTATAGACGAGTAGCGCCTATGGCACTTACTCTTATGTTGATGGTAGCAATGTCATCCCTGTCTTGCCACTCTGGGAAAAGGCAGGTGAATTCCACAGGCTCCAAGCCCGCAAACACCAGGTACACCTTTGGGGGATCGCTAGGATTTGTTTCTGCAATGAAGACAAAATTGCAGGATATTCAATTGTCAGACTGTATAATATGCAGAGAAACTAAAATATTAACTTTTATTTAAAATACATCTGAAAGTATCTCTGATTGCACAAGAATCTAAAGTTGGCAATAAACTGGTCTAAACAAAAAGGTGTTGAACATGGTTACTTCAAAAATTACACGACAAAATGTTTGCCGGTATTTTGTAGCGATGCCTTTTCCAATCATAGCGACTTTTCATGGTACTATTTTGTTTTCGACAGAGGTCACAACAACAGAGGTCAAGAGTGGCAGTCAGTCAACATTATCAATAATGTCGGCAGCAGACAATAAAAGTAGCGTAAAACTAAGTGTAACATACTGTTACAAAATGCAATGCCAGGAATGTTGGTGCACCCTTTAAGAAGCTAAAAAAATGCCCCCCCCCTCCCCGATGGGAATCGCGAGGAAATGCAAATGCATTTCTTGCACCTAGAGAGGGTACCGTTGTCAGACATTCACATTCACCGACTTCTGCCACCCCAGTGAATGGTCGAGAGCGAGGAACGAGCGGACGGGAGAGCGGGGCGCCAGCGTTGTCGGCTCGGCGTTGGCGTTTCACAGCGGCATTTCCAGCCCACATTTCCAAATGTTCTTGAGAGGCTCCCAGCCAGCGATCAGTCGAAAGAGAGGCGCGAGCGGGCAGAAAGTAGGGCGCAGGGAGGACAGAGAGCGAATGGTGAGAGAAGGAGCATGGCACCCGCTCTCTCCTACACTTTCTTGCACCACATGTGACGGTTGCTAGGGACGATGATAAGCACATGCGCCAAAGCTGTGGCTATGAAAGAGGAAGTTAGAGCTCAGATATAACACCTACCCGCGTGGGGACACCGCCAGATGCCTGACATAGCCTAAGAAATGCACTCACATTTAAAACATACTATAAGTTGCACCTATAGATTGTGAAGTGCATTGCTGGCTGTGAAAATAGAGCTATTTTATTATAGCACATGTCGGTAAAACTACTCAATGAGAAGAGAAATAATAAAACTGCCCTTTCTCTTGTCATATGTGCACATGATTTCTACCATTTGTGTCACGGTGGCCGGGAACGAGCACACGTGGGCAAAAGAAATGGGACATAAAATAAGACAATGCCAAGAGATAAAGAAGAAAGATCAGTATTCAAAAACAATACAAAAACAAGGGTGCTCAAGCACCAAAGTTGAACATGACGAAAACAGTGCCACAAACTGGACAAAGATAAAGATGACGTACCTTGGGAGTAGTGCAGGGCCGTTTCCATGGCCAGACGGCGTGTTGTGTTCCACCGCACTTTTTCGGAACTATTCGGGACACGAGGCAGGCCTGTCTCGGAGTCATTGGCTGGCCACCAGCCTTGCCAAATGTACATTTCATGACGGTTGTCGAGGAAAAACACAGCTGCAAGGAAGAAAGTTGCACAGCAGTTTTACTAGACAATGTGTAGGAGCAGCAGAGTTGGCATGCCATAATATTAAAGCACCAGCACAAAAAGATGTGCAGCTAACAAAGAAATGACAACAACTGCTGTCCTCATCATTTTCTTGCCTACTGTGCACATTTCGGCCCTGAAGCTTTTACTAAGCAAGGTGTACAGAGCCGAAAGATAAAAATGAACAGTGAAGAATGCTTGCTGCCTAATTTTTGTACAGTAGGTATGTGCGAATATTCGAATGTTTAGAATATTCGAACGAATAATGCAGTATTCGATAATCCGCTTTGCATCAGATATAAGTTATGGCAAATTCCAAAACAAAATATTTTACAGCCCATCACTTGCATTCTACGGAAAGTCCAATCCTTATATAATTCAAAGTTGTTTCCACTTCCTTTGACGCAAAAAAACTGCAGTTGCACAGGCCTCATTTCAATTAAAAAAAATATTGAGCAGGTTAGCTGGTCATGACAAATATGTCCATTTTCATTTATAATATGAGATACATATATACTATTCCAATTTTCATGAAAATTTTCAACCAAAATCACTGTTTGCTTCAAAGTTGCTTGGAACCTATAATTCCCTATTCACACAAGCCCAGTGGTAAAATTCACTATTCGCACCTGAGTGATAAAACACTCAAGGTGTCAATGATACAATCGTGATAATTGTTCAGTTCTGCACAAAAGGAGTAATGAACAACTTTTTTTGTCTCTTTCCAAACTTTATCAAACTTTTTTGTCTCTTTCCACTCTTTTTCTTCTCTTTCAATCTCCCCCTTCCTGTTCCCCCGTGTAAGTCAGCAAACCAGCTTTCCTGGTTTGGATAACCTCCCTGCCTTTCCTTCTCTACCATTTGTTCTCTTTTCAAGAAATCATCAAATTACCTCAGCGTCTGCGTTTACTGTCCTTTGGACTCATTGCCGAAAATTTTTTAGAATAAAGGTTTGTCGGGTGCAAGCATTTTCTTTGCGTCATGCCGTCGTGTGCATGTGATTAAATGTAATGCCTCTCTCCTGCCAAAAATTTCTGTGTGCGAGTGTGGCCAACTCTGTAATGCTAGCAGACTTCGGAACATGGCATTCACTGAATAATTCAACTTGGCAGGTCAGCATGCAAGCACCTAAAAGCAATGGCAATGTCAATAGTGAAAGCTTTATTTTGAAGAACAGTGAACATGTTTACCACATGCGCACCTTCCTCTGAATGCATCCGTTTTCAGTCTCGCACCCCTTTTTTTTTCCTGGATGAAATCTGGATTAGTTTTGCCTTTTTTGAGTGTACCTAAACTCAAGTGCTTGAAGAGTGTTTTTGTTCATCTGTGAAGGCTGAATCAGAATCTGGTCATCACAGTAATCACCTCAGGGTTATTTAATCCTTTACTGCGGTATGTCGCGATTGCACAACAAAGCGAAATACTTCGAGCAAGCAAGTCACAGAAGTTGCGCCACCTTTAATGCTGGCTATCAAGTACACGCAGATAACGTAGCTTGTAGCGTAAAAAAAGCTAGCACTATCTTGTTTATGCATTTTGTGCTAGAACTAATTGTTTCCTAGCTGATGATGAAGAGCACGAAGCATGTGCAAGAACGCTCACTTCATTCTTTCTCACCTGGCTGGCCCAAGTTCCACCTCCAATAAATCCCAGAAGTGTGTTTCGTTGGGCTAGTAAGTCAAACATGGTATAAGGTAAAAATGGCGCAAACTAGAAGAGACAAAGTACGAAGTATTTCTTGCCCTGAAGCAATAAGCAGTCAGTTAATCGGCGCTGGTCCTGTCATTTCTTCATACTTGGTCTCTTTTAGTTAGCACTGTTTTTACCTTTTTTTATCTTCAATGATTTTTTGTTTACTTAGTGTGTACGCGCTCAAGACGTGGCACCCGACATGTGTAGTTCTTGGGTACCTTTTTCATTGCAAGGTCTTCAATCCTGTGGCATGTGGAGGATTCGTGGCATACATAGAAGTATACTTTAAAGGTGCATTTTAGATATTTTAACTGTGGAATCACTTAAAGCTGGAAAATGAAAACAACTTTTTTCTATGGCAGTTTCATAATTCAAGCATTAAAGGGTCAAGTCTGTTGAAGTTTATCTAGTCAACCAGACTTTTCTTTAATAATATTTATAACAAACACTATACTATCACATTACACTTTCTAGCCACGCAAGTGCCAACTGGCACGTATACTTTTTTAAAAGCTCACCTGGTTGCGGAGCATTGTACAGGTCAGACTGCAAGAATGGGTAGGCACAAGGCACATCAGTTTTCTGAAAGGGGCAGAACACTTCGTTGGCTTCAAAGGTGCCGGACACCAGCGTCATGTGGAAGAGCCTCGGCGTGAAATCGAAATCAAGGGTGCCTGCAGAGCATGAAGCGAAAGACTTGCTTTTGATTGCACAACACCATGAACTGGTTGCGACAACACAACGGCAAAATAATATTCACTGCATTGCACCAGCACGCTACGTGCAGTTCCCTCATTAACATTATACGATGCACTCCAATAGAAAAGGCTTTTTATAGAGGTGTGAGAATACTTTCAAATAGTGTTTGCTACATGATGCAATCCAACCGTAATTTTACATTTCAATACATTTTAAATTCAAGAAAAGAGATGTATTAATGATTTCATTAGCTAAAATTTAATCCTAGTGCTTTTAAGTGATGCATGTAAGCCCTACCAAAAGATTAATGGCCATCACCACAACCTTACACCATTTTTTTGGAAGGTAGCTTCAATAGCTGTGCCCGGACTTGAAAAAGTGCAGTGTAAAAGTGCAAAGAACAGCATTTGCCTATAACTGAATGTAACACTTAGCCAGTTTTTGAAAGCTCGAAATAAAAATGCGTATGCGTGTAACCTTACAAGGCACTTTAACGGAATGCCACTGGGTTAGCGGCCAGAAGAAAAACAGAAAAGCACAATGCACCCTCAAGTGAAATTCTGCTCACAATTCCTTCTCTTCAGTTATCCACTTTCACTGGCTCTAAAGTCACTTGTGAACATACCTCAGTTGCATGCCGCTTCCAGGGCCGTTACTTAGACAAGCTCAGTGCGCACAGAGCAGCTTGAAAACACCGAACAGCTTTTCATCGAAATCCGTATATTTTCTTACTTTCAGTCCATAGAAACTTTTCCTGATCATTTTACTGCTGAAAGTTTATTTCCTTTATTTGCACTAATAACAGACATTGATTTTTGACATGCATAACAGGCGTACCATTGCTGTCCTTGGCAAATGAAAACCTTCCCATGATAGGAGCTTTCATAATGAAAGGGGCGCGACACTATTTCCACTTCGCTAGGAACAAACGTTATGCCAACAGAGCGTAGTCAAGCACGAAATGAGCATGAGTGGACAAGCTTTAAAACATATTTCTTTGCTACGATATCACTACATCTGCCCCTGGCGGCCGGCTGCTGCTAATGTCGATTCCAAGAACATGGCTTCGCTTTTACACTCAAATCTGTCTGTAAAGCATTCGAATAATGTCCCGACACGGCCTGCAATACAAAATCCATAAGTATGACCCACAAAATGGCGAAATATCAAGTTATCCAGGCTTGTGGCAATATACTGTGCAATACGCCATCCACAACACTAGGCAGCAGCCAGCAGCATGGTTTCATTTTCACACAGTGGAGGACGTGCTGCCTCCACATTTACAGGCTGTCATACAAAATGAATTGTTGTATTTTTTGCCATGTTTTCCAGTGCATTTTAATACCAAAGCGTTATTTGGCCAGGTTTGCGAGAGAGGGCACTTGTCCTGCATCCACAAAAGCCACGTGCAGAAAGTACGTGGCTTCTTCCAATGGAACTGACACTGGTACCAACCACTGCCACAATACCACTTGCAGCCATGGAGCAGGAGAGGGAAATCCATGCAGCTTAAGAGGAACTTTAGACTTGAAGGAAGCACGCCCTTTTCCACCACATCAGTTGGGGAAAAGTTGGAGGAGGAGAGGTAAAGGGCCTAGCGGCTTTTCCTTTCTCCCGTAAAGTATCGTCAACATCACTTCAGTAGTACTGAATCACATACAAACACAGTTCTGTCTCTGAAATGCCTCATTATTGGGAAACCTGGGGTGCACAAATTAACAGCACCCCTTTAGCACTTCACCGACTTGGGCAAAAATGCTTTCGTGTTCCTATCTCGCAAGAATATGCCTAGGGATGCTCCGAAACTTTTTCCATTTTGCTTTGAAGTAGTCTAAACATATTCGACAAATATTAGATTTGCATTACACTCGAAGTTCACTATTAAAATTCGCTTTGCACTCGAAATTTCGCTATTCACACAGCTCTGACTTTTTTTATAGAGCTTCAGAAAGAAGGTGCACTCACTGTCTAGAAGCGAGACAAACAGGTGCTGTTTCTTCTTTTTGTCGCCTCCAAACGCATCCCAAAAGCCGCGCTCCTCAGCACCTTCCTTCACTTCCGTTAGTTTCAGCTCAACATCCTCCGATAAGGACATCTCTTTTGGTGTTCTGCAACAAGAACACAATGATTCAAAATAGACATAGCAAGCGAGACTCATCCATTCCACTACCAACATTGAAAACTATGAAAACGTGGAAGAGCACGATTGCACGTTCCATATCAGCAGCTACAACAAAACATCACCACATGCCGGACAAAAGGTCTGCACAAGAAGCTCGTATAAGAGGTAAAACATTTCCAACTTATCCACCATTCCTGTGGAAACGGTCTACCTGAATGTGAGCATAGCCAGTCTGTTCTAACTCTTCGAAAATATTTGTTGCCCTTCAGGAACAGTGGAGCAACTTTTTACTGGCTACAAAGTATTGGCAGTGACAAAATTTGGTTTTAAGGCATAGGAACAGGAATTTTAGTGGGACATTGATACAGGCTTTGCATGGCATAAAAATGCTGTTTATGCACTACCTCAAATCGCAGAGAATTCCCCAACACGCAAGGAATAACATTCTCACATATATGAGTGTAGTTAAAGATACTCGGCAACATCTCATATTCACCGTCACAGCAACTTTCAATTTATGTGGTCATTATTTCAACACCCATGCTAGGCAGATTGGAAACATTGACTGACGGGTCCACTCTGACACCATGCTTGCAGCAACCAACACCAATTTTCCCGCATCATATTCACAAAGTATCAATGCAGGCCTGAGCAAAACGATGCAAGACAGGATTATCAAGCACAAGAAAGACTAACACGACAGGCATATTTATTCAGTGTAGGCAGTAGTTATCTTGAACACGCATGCACGCATCAAAACACAAGTACTGCCATAGTCGCACGAAGCCCAGTGATTCTGAGAGTGACATTTCCAGGTTATAGGTTAAAACTAAATGAACAGAATTATTTGACAAAATGGGCTGTCAGAGTTAAAGGGCAATCGATGCACCATTCACATTTCAGATCACAGATGCATATCGACCAAAACAGTGATCAACAGGGCTGAGCAAGCAAATAGACTTCAGTAAAAGGAACTACCGTATTTACTCGCGCAATCCTCGCACTCGCATATTTCTCGCAACCCCCACATTGCCCAAGAAAAATACATTTTTTTTTTTCCTCGAGTAATTATCGCACCCCTGAAAACTCCTGCAATGTCGTTTGCTCGTTCCAGCTATTGATGATGGAAGCGGGCGCTATCTGGCGCCATCTCTTAAGCATCAAGCGTACTATTGCACGGAGATTCAATCCAATCCAAGCCAAGCCGAAGTGGCCAGTGCGCATTGCGGCGTGTTTTGTATGTTGTGACGGTAATCTTGGCACGTTACGGGGCGATACTCTCTGTGTCGTCGTTTTGTTCTCGCGCTATAACTATCGTCATGCCATAACAGTTAGCCCAAGCTGACGCACATCTACGCCATACTGAAGCCACACGGCTGCTTCAAGTTGCAAGTAATAGATCATGCACTAAACAACCGCAACAGGGCCACCGGTAGGCCTTTCGGAGCCTATGAGCTTTGTGTTTGCTACTGGTGACGGCAGCTGAAAGCCACCAAACCGCGTTGGGCCTGCTGGGTGCCTAAAACTGGGATTGATGGTAAACGTTATTTCTTCAGAAGGAAACTGCGGACAATTCTGTTAAATAGCCATCAGCCCAATACTGACGTCTTACGCTTACCTTTTGAGGGCTCCTGTTGAGCGCCGACCGCTACCGCTATGCCCGCAAGCTTCGCGTATGGTATTCTAATTCTCTACTATTTGCTTCCACTTTTTGTGTCTCAAATAAATCTTGCATTGTGTTGAACCTCTGCTTTTATTGTTGAGGTAAGCTCCAATTAGTACTTCTTAAAGCTTGCTGTAAGTTGCTGGCGTGAGAATCCCGATTTGCGGCCACTTCGTTTTCTTTTTCGCTCTCTGCGTTTTCGTGGAAAGTTTTCCCCGCGTAATTCTCTCACCCCCCAACTTTGCATCAGTTTTCTGGCAAAAAAAAGTGCGAGGATTATGCGAGTAAATACGGTAACTATGCTTCACTGACGTAACGTTGCGTGGGCTGATAAAACAGAGAAACTAGTGTCATCAATTGGTCGCCTATTCTTTTTTTCAATTTCTCTTCTTTTGCTAGGTTTTCCTTTCATTTGCTCTACTAGTTTAGCTTTTTGATGCCACTGCCCTGCTGATTAATTAGTCCTTGTGACATAAAGTCAGAACAGCTGAGTTAGTTCTTAGCTAATTTTCTTTATTACATTTTTTTAGATTTTTGGCCATTAAAGCAAGCCCAATCTCTCTTCAAACTTTTTTTTTGTCTCCCTCATTCTTTTGAATCAGAACGACATTGTCATTGCCATTCCTTCACAAATTCCTAGTGAACTCTAAAGAGGTCGCTTCTCCTCCAGGAGAGCGGACGACTTTAGCTATTGCCAAACACTTAATTTGTCCCCTTCAGCGGTGGTGGCTATGTTTGGGTACGCACCTTGTTTGCGCTAGTTACGTCAACTTGTGGCCAAGAAGAAGAGCCCAATTTATTGTTAGTTTCATTATTTGTACCCTTTGCATAGTCAGTATGTCATAACTTGACCTCAGTGTGGTGTTAATGACTGACCGATATGTTTGTTGAAGGCACTAGCATAATGTTTGATGGGTCGTTCGACGCGCCATGTTACAGAACTGAAGCCAGAAAGTATTAACATTCTTTTCACGAAATGAACACAACAAAAAAATAATTACGCACACTTTTGGAACCTAGAATTTCATTCTATTTAAGTCGAAATGGAACATGAAGTATTCAAGGATATGCTATTGTAGCGACAGGATGGCGTCCGACGTAGACGCGCCGTTGTCGCTGGTTTAATGCAAGGACGAGAGACGAGACCTGCAGGAAGAGAGCTGCCGAAGAAGAGCAGCGGCTGTGGCGTCCACCAGCCAGAAGCCTACGAACGTACTGGGCGCCTCGCGCCACAGGAGCCACCAGCGCTCGTCACCTTTTCTCTAGCCAGCTGGCCACCACTAGCGCTATGCTACACTATTTATAATTAATCATCGAGACTCGCACAAAACAAAACATGGCCATTTTCTTTCTAGAAATGTAATGTTAAGTGCCTTTTAATTATATGTGAATTTGACGCACACGTCGACAATGTATCCTAATTCGCACTTGAAAAGGTTATAGACAGAACCAGCATTTGGGCGACGTGAACTCCAGTGCAATCAACTAGCTTTATTAGCCTGAAAACATTTTATATCACCACCTACACTAGATGAACACTAGTGATTGTGTCCCTTTGTCTTTATTCTCATTCCTTTTGCAATCACCACCACACACATTTATAGACAACTTTCATTTTTAGTGGACTGGAGATGAATAGTGGGGCCCACCCCATCAATGTGGCACACACCACTAGGTATTCATGTCGACCAATTCATATCGACTTTAAAAAGTACCAATGTTAAAGCAAGGTCGTAGAGTAGAGACTCACTCTTCCACGATAGCCTTTGCTGCAACTTGTGCTACTTCCACGAAGTGTGGGCTGCACTTGGCCCCGTGCCACAGGTAACAGCGGCCGGTCGAGCGACTCAGCACCAGGAAAGAGCCACGGCTGCGCAGGTTCTGAACTCCGACAGGCGTCTCCACCAAAGCTGCCTCCAAGGGGCACTCGCCACGAACCACAAACATGCGCCAATCTCCTGCAATGCAGGTATCGTCAAATGACACAATATTCAATACAACAATGCTCAAACACTCGGACAACACAGTATCAAATTACTTGATTAATAATGCCATTAGTTGCTTGAATTAATGATTTTGCTTTTTTTTATTATTTTAGGCTACCAGAAAACTAATGCACGGCAACTACAAAGTTGATTTTCCTTACCAAGAAGTGCTAAAAATGAGTGTTCAGGGCACAAAGACAACCAGCCGTAGTGGTAGGTCAACTTTATTCTAAAGCATACACGGCACAACTTATGCCATATGCAAGAACATAGTTCTTGTAATCAAGTAAACATGGGAACAAATATTGGAGTTACTTGTGCAAAACATACCAGGAAAGTGATGAATTCTTTAATTAAACAACAAAAGTTCAATTCATGGCAGGAACCCATTGGAGTTTTGTAAATTAATATAGCCATATGCATCGAAACTGTCTAGCTTCTTGCTCAGAAAAAATTGGCCCCGTATCTGCATGTTACATCGCAAATGTCGTCGAAAGACGATAGTCTTGAGTCTGGAGAGAGTGAACAAAACGTTTATTTGATGTTCTGCGCAAGAAAATCGGTGAATGGTATTTTGGAGGCGCTGCGTTAGAGTGCCTCGAGCGTGCAGCGGAGGCAAACGAGCGCATCAAGTCACGTCACATGTGAAACATGAGCGCTATCTGGCAGTTATCCTGGAAAATGGACTGCATGCCGTGCGCGGCGCTCTCTGGGGTGATAATGAGTAAAACGCAAGGCGATGGGTAGGTGCCACCACCGTGTCGTCTTAGCAAAGCGTTGGAAACACTTGCCATTTTATGTAAGCATTGCATCGCCAGTACAGCGTTATAAAGGCTATGATCCTTAGAATTACTTATGTATGCCTTTTCTAGTACTATAAAGGAACACATATGGAATATTGAAGTGTTGTTATGGTGCCTCAGATATGTGTAATAATTACTTTTTAATTGACAATCACACAAGTATTAATGCTGAACCTTGAACAACACTGGTGGCCGCTGCAGATGGTGTCGGCCGTTTGGAGTATCGTTTGGTCCCTTTGGTGCCGTTTAAGGTACGGTTAAGGGTGAAAAAACAGACAAATGTACAGAAAGACAGACAGACAATTTTTGCATTGAAAGTCTCTAAGAACCGTCCTTAATCATCTTTAAAAGACTACTGGCCATTAATGAAGCATTTGTGAAAAAAAAAGTTGCACTCACCTTTAGCCTCATTACACATATTCTACTTGACTGTTAATGTAAAATAGCTGCCTTTATTGTCCTGTTTAGTAATAAAGACTGAATTGAGGTAATCTGGGAAACACATTCTTTAATTTGGGCCAACAACAACCCCTTCAAAATCTGTGTGTTGTCTAAACCAACCTGAGTGAGTGGCCTCCTCTTGACGTTTTCCATTGTAGACAACCATCTTGCCCTTGAAGAGGTTCAGAAAGCAGGGTGGTTCCCTACCTTGCAAGACACGCACCTAAATAAATGGACAAACAAAAGGACGAGCGTATATGTGATTTCGAACCTCCACAATTTCTGAAACAGCACTTAGTAAGTAGTATTCCAGTCCCAGCCGTCATTCCCAATTGATGGACGAAAGTTGCATGTGTACTCAAACTTCCTCTTGCACAGAGCAAAAGAAGAAAGGGTGTATGCACTCGTGCAATTAGAAGATACATAAAACTTGCAGGGTCTGTAATTCATTCACCTAAAATAACTCAAAGCAAAAGACATCTTTTTATTCTCAGTCGATGCATTGATGCTCCCCGGTCCACTCCTGAAATTTTTTTGTCCATGATCAATCCCTTTGCCTTCAGTATTGAAGGCATTGCAAGCTTTTACATCAGAGCTGTGATGCACGTGGTTTGCAGTGTGTTGTACATAGAACATTATCATAAACTGGCGCATGCCTATCATCCTCGTCTTGCTTCACACCTATAACAAGTGCCCCGATTTGTTTGGCAAGGGATCCAATAACTAGGCTCGTGTGAATATTTGCGATGTGCAAATATAAGCGTTTCCAAATATGAATATAATAGTACCTAGCGAAATAATTCAATACGAATTTTGAATAGCTAGTATTCAAACATTCGAATCATTCGTAAGGACAGATATGTAAAACATGACCAAGACCCTTCAATGGTACAACTTGGTTAGAGTGGGATAGCTAAAACTAACTATTGTCGTTGCACTAGTCCTGTCGTTAATTTCACCGTTACCCGGGTTCAAAAGTGAGCACATGTTTATTTGAAAGGCGATAACGTCATTTATGCCCATCATGGCCTGAACAGAGAAGACCAGACAACATTCAGAGAGACTGTGGTACTGCTGGCATACAGAAATAACCAGGCCACTGAGCTCACAAGAAGTTCACAAATGCCACAATGAGCCTCAGGCCCCAAAAAAAAGCACGATCCTTTGAAACACTAAACGGCATGGAGCTGCACTTTATTCAAGTATCGCCAGAACTGCTTTAAGATACCTTCGCACTACCGCTTCGGAAGTACCCAGTGAGTGCACATTTTAAAACACAGAAAACAATGATCACAGCGAGAGAGCCTGAAGCCAGGTCATGTGGAACAGCTTGTTTTTCTGCATAATTTGTAGTCTTTACTAAGCAGTTATTCATCACACTATTGGCTCGAGGACACTAGCTGATTGAATTTTTTCTTTCATTTTTGAACAAAATCTTTCGTATTCAATAATCACTTCGATATTATATGCTTTTAGCCACTATTCGGCACTATACGATACAAATTCTATTATACAGAAACTTTTCCTATTCGCACACCCCTTGTGGATATTTGAGCATTTCGAATATTCGAACAAATATAAACATATTTGAATTTGCTTTTATTTTCATTATATTTATTGGAAATTTGAAGGTACAGTCCAACCCCATCACAACGAAACTGACGGGGCATGGAAAAAATTTTGTTGTAGTGAAATAAAAAAAATACAGCTGATCTGAGCTAACAAAACAAAGGAACGTTTATTCTCAAAATTCAAAAAGTGTCCGCTGCTTCCAATTTTTTCCCAGCAATAACGCAACGCGATTCTCACCCACACATTGCGAGGCCATGGTGAAAAGCATGCTGAAATAAGGCCTACAACCGCTTTCGTAAACGAACCAAACAGCTGCATTAACATATTAGCACCAGCAGCTGTCCGCCTTCAAAGCATCTGTCAACGCTGAGATGGAGGCAGGGTATCCTGGAGCGGCGACTTTTGCCTTATTCTATACCATCTTTATCATCCACCACTCGCGGCTAGCTGATTTTATTGATAATGTGGACGAACAGGTGCTCTGATTAGTTACCACAATGGCCAAGCGCGAACGAAATGATACGCAATGGCATCGAAAAAGGCATTGTTAGGTACAGCTGCGTGGAAAAAAACCACGAACTGAGCGACTGAGCTTCAGCTTCAGATCGTCTGTGGCTCAAAAGCAAGCCAGTGGCAAAAGCAGGGCAGTCTCATTGCCATTGCTATTGAGTGATGGCAGCGCCCGTGCTTGCTGAACAGCGGCGGTTTCTGGTGGTGCCAACGCGTATTTTGAAGTTCTGAAAATGCATCAAAATGTTAAAGACTGTGTTTACTCTATAGCAATAAATATTTCAACCTGGAATTGCATTGCAAAATTTAGTTGGAGTGGGACGGCAGAAGAAAAAGTGTTCATTGTGGCGACAATACTTATGCATTGACTTCTATAGACTGCCGAAGGGGACGGCGAATTTTTCGTTGTAGCCGAAATTTCGTTGAAGCGGCGTTCGTTACAGCAAAGTTCGACTGTATTCAAAATGAATGAATAGGTGCAGCAATGCTTTTGTTTGGGCTAGTTGATGTATACTCGCTTTGGCATACCGTCATAAAGTTGGAAGTTTGAGCCTGTGCTGTGCACATATCTTCCTTGACAGTTTCTTTAGAGCAGCCATGCATTATGTTCCAACAAATAAGTGTATGTTGACTCCCACATAACCCTTTTGCCTCTGCAAAGGTGGCTGTATACCAGTGGAGGGATGCTGTACCATGAATATATACAATAAATACGCCTTTCGAAAAAAAAAAAAAAAATCCGCACTAGCGCAAAGCCCCACTTCAAAGTTAAATGAACATGTTACCCACACATTCGATTCTTCCTTTCTTTTAAGTTTAAAAGCTGGTTATCCCGGCTGATATGCTTGAAGAATAGCAAACTTTATTATAAACCATAACATATCTCAAGGTTATCACTTGCATTCTACTGAAAGTCAAATCCTGCAACTATTTAAAGGTTGTTTGCACTTTCTGTGAACTGAAAAGAATGGCGTTTGCACATGACAAATGTGGTTATTTTTTTTATAATACGCGATACATGCTATTCGAAATCAATTTGAAGTTATTCAATTTATATTGATATTCCATTCGAATTCGCTTTGAACCTAAAATTCACTATTCCCACAAGCCTACAAACAACTCTGATCGAGGAGAAAACGGGTACAAATAATAAAAGAAATTATTGGAAAAAAAAAATCGTGTTTCATACTGCAAGAGTGAAGCAATGAATGTGATGGCAACAAATTTTAATGTTATGTGAAATAAGGCTGGTAGCCAGCTTTGTTAAATCCAGACTTCCATAACTCTACAGAACATTGGTAAAGGAAATATCGGCCCCTTTAGGGACAGAAGTGGATTTCACACAGTCTCTTCAGTGCAGTATGTAGAGAGAGCCGTCTGATGATGTCTGCTGAAATAGCGCATGTGCCAGCGATTGCCGCCACTCCCTGGTCAAAGTTCACAGTTGCTGCTCGTAAGAATATTCATCGAAAAGGAATGATTGAATAGGGATCGGTCTTGGTCAAAAAAGAATCATTCTACATAGAACAGGTTAAACAGGGAGCTGCTTGAGTGGCAGCTGTTGAACTGAGAACAGTGACAATCCCTGTTCAATTTTATCATCACTTCAATGACTGCGCAGTGGCTTATATAGTTATGGTGGATGACAAAGTGAATGTGGGAGAAATGCAAACTTTTTAAAAAATACACTAAGAAAGATGTATAAAACAAGCCAGGTAGCCCAATTGCCATCTCACTAAGTGAAGGGTTTTAGTTTGGACAATTATTTAATGGGCATCTAAATTTAAGCATGTGAACACTTTTGTATTTCATTTTTTCAAGTACTGTCCCCAAAGCTGTTAATCAAACCTTTGACCTTGTGCAGAGTGTCAGAACCCAAAAGCAAGCAAAGCCACCGCAGCAGGTGACATGCATTCGTATGTGTGAAGTTGGGCACAAGAATGTGTTACTGAGAAAGCCACCAGACTTGCTGCACTTGAAAACATTTCTGATAGCACTGAGCATCACTGTGCAAGCTCGAAATCTGCAGTACTTGTAGATGTATACTCAAACCTCAAAATAACATAACTGGATATACCGTTTTTACTCACGTATTGAACCCACTCGCATAATGAACCCATCCCCTACCTTGGTCCTTGGAAAAAAAAAAACGCAAGCTTTTTTAATGTATCTGTTCATTTTGTTTCAGTATGATAGCCAGTGCCATTCAGGGTCGAAACAACGTTAAATCGAACAATTATATCACGAAATAACACTGCATTAAAAGTCAAAACAGTTTAGCAACTGTGCTAAAACATTTGCGAGCAGCGCGAGCGCGGAAGAAGTCAATAAAAATTTGAAAAGTCGAGCCTTTTGCGGCAAAGCGCCATCTGTCAAATGCACGAGAAACCTCTTTGCTGATCGTGCCACAGAAGCACAGTGGCACAAAAACAAAGCAACAACAAAGAGCGTGGCCTCCAAAATGGTGGGCGCACGACATAGAAACACGCCACGCGCCCGCCATCTCGGAATACCATGCAAAGGCCAACCGCGACAACGGCGTGTCGTGCACACGCAACTTCTACCGAACCGCTTGTGTGCCGCCATTCGACGCTGCGCTTTTGTTCTCTGGTTTGTCGTAAACTTTTTTGGGACACCTGCTGCGCAGATAGCGTTCGGCCGGTGCGCTAGCTACACAGCAGGTTACAAACAGCATGCAGTGTAGCATGGAAACCAAGCGGCTGAACGACACTTCAGCGTCTATTCATGCGCTTTCGTTATGGGAGGAAACTAAAAGAGCTTATGGATACAAAAAAAAAAATTGACGTGCATTTCTTGGACCAAAACAAGCAAAGCCGTCACGCGTAAATTTTGCTGTAATAACTCTCTTGACTTTTTTTTCTTCTGCGCAATGAACCCTCCCCCCAAATTAGCATCAACTTTTCTGAAAAAAAGGTGGGTTCATTACGAGAGTAAATACGGTAATGAAATACTATCGGTTGTAATATTTTTATGAAGCACAGTCTTGCAATGCATACAGTGTTAGGAATATACATTTATGATGAATTCCTCGAATATATAACAAACTTAATTTTGTGTAAGATAAAAGTTGTTATAACAAGGTTTGACTGCATAACTTGAAAACAGAATGTTGCTAACTCACGTGAGGTCCCCGTTCTTCATCTAGTTCAACGGTGAGCAAGGCAGAAGCCCCTTGCTCGGTAACTGTGGAATCCCGGCCATGCCAGAAGAAGTAAGCACATCGCTCCCTCCCTGCGGCCACGTGCCGTGACCTCTGCCCGGACAGGTGGCGCCCTGTTGAGCGCAGAGATAACAGTTCACACGTCAGCTAATTCGCCTGTACCACTACCAGGTTCTCTTCTTTGTTCCTCACAAAAATTATGAAAAAGTATGCGACAAGGGCAGTTTTAGAATGACATGGGCACTCTAGCGCAGCTGCAACCATTGCCACCATCTTGATTTTTACTATTGAAGTATAACTTCTCTACGTCAAGGTCTTACAGCCAATATATTTACATACGATCACGGCTTGCAAAACAATGTACAGGGTTCGTCCCAAGTTCCCCGGCCACTATCCCATGTATTGCTACTGAAGCATGGCCTGAGAACTTTTGACAGTCCCTGTAAATCACTGACTTATCTCGAGTAAAGTATGGTGTACATCTACAAATCAATCACCGTAAACTTCCAAGCAATCATCCCCACTTGAGCAGGCGCCCCTCTAGCTTCACTAATGCTCTCAAGTTTCCATGCCATTGTGCGAACTTCCCGTCGTTTGATCACGCTGCCTCTGTTTTTCGCGTTTTTACATCATTGTAACATGTCGTGCAATAAGCGAGAGCCAAAAGAATTCTGAGGAAATCCATGCACATTGTCGACATCTTGAATTTTAAAATAGTTTCGGAAAAGCACCCGCCCTCCACCTTGGCAGTTTTTGAAGTTGCTGAAAGGGCGGCACTTTCTTTTAATATTACAGTACGTATGCGAACCAAGGTCTCAGGCTCCAGGTGCTTTTTCTTTCACAGCTCTTCAATATAAAAACAATCTAAAAAAATAAATTCCGATAACTTGCCTGTTTGAGACACAGTATACTGCCACCGAACAACATAGGTGTCGCCGCTGTGAAACTGGCCATAACTTGAATCTGGAAATGTCTTGTGCTCATATTCCATTATGTGCCAAACCTGAAAAAGGACCAAATTTATCAGTACTTAGTAATTCAGTGAAAGCATCGCGCTATGCATGTCACATGTTTATATCGAGCCTTGTCCAGATCACCTGCTTCACAAAAGTCGCAGACAAACTGACGGTATGGTGCATTTAAAAGTACAACGTAATACCAGAAGTTTGAAATCACTTGATTTCGACTAACCAATCATTAAAAAAGATTAGCTGGTCATGGCAAAGTTACACCTATGTGAGTTAGGATAAGCTCCTTCATATTAGAGTTCCTAGAATTTCACAACAATTACCTGGAATCACAGTTCTTGCTCTGATCATGTTTAGGATAAACCCAAGTAACGTCAACTTTCGGTGCATTGGTATGCCCACATTAACGACACATCTCACAAGAACTTAGCTTCTTAGCTTTGTGCTATGTGTTAAGTTCAAAGTGTGGCCAACTGCACTCATGGAACATAAATAACACACAGTGAATGAGATCAATAACATACTGTCGCCACAGATGCATTGGCGAATCAACGAGAACGATGAGGTAAAAAATTAGGCTTTATCCTTTTTTTTTCATCATTTATGATTGACTAGTACAACAAACATGTTCATGTCTCGAGCAACAGCCATGACCAAAATATCGCACAGCAAGTGCAAGCACGAGTGCTTATACGCGATAGCATATTTACGGGCAAAAAAAGAGCACAATTTTTAAATTAGTTGAACCATATGTTTACAAAGTGCCTGTCAATTCTGAACTATCAGTCTGCAATTATTGTGCACTGCACTAAGCATGTTATCGAGAATGTCTTTAAAGGGGGCTCTTTTGTTCGAACTTGGGTCTTAAATTCTCTCGTGTCAGTAGAATTTGCATTAAAGGTCCACTGTTGTGTAGATGTATTGCCATATACACAATTACATGAGTAGTCAAACTTCAGAACACAAAGTTTTAACATGAAGTTCTGAAAAAAAGAAAGCAAAACCTTTCAAAATGCTTAAAGCTTTACCTTTATTGCTATTGTGTTTATGTAATACTGTCTGCGTTCAAGTGAGTCGTAGTACTCGAGTCCTCGTCCAAGATGGGATCCCGAAAGCTCAAGGTCTGGCTCATTGGGACGTCTTTCCAGCAGCTCCTTGGCATCACATGGCTTTAGCTCCGAATCAAGGGAGTCGGCCTGTGGTGTAAAGGGGAGAAACATCAAAAACTTGTTCCATTTTAGTCTCCCTCAAAAGTGAGCAGACTCTTAGTAATCACAGCAACATGAAAGTAGGCTAACAGTTGATAGTCTGTGTAGTCTGTGCTTGTACAGTCTACGTCTACTTGTACTTTGAACCTTTTCGAAAAAGCTAGTAACCACTACGAGAGACTAAGCGGAGATACAGAGAGCAGCATACAATGAATGGCTGAAAGCAACCCACCTTGCTATCTTCCTGGGCTTTGTTTTTGACACGAATCAGTTTCGCATCATCTGGCCAGTCAAGGAACTTTTCTTTGAAGAGAACAGGCTCCATGTGCTGGTTCACCTTGGCGAACAACGTCCAGTTGGGTCGTACATCACTTGCCATAGATTTCTGTTCCTCAGCTCCTACAAAAATTGAACAGTAAAATGTTTTTTCCGTGTAAACTATGCAGAAATGCTGTTTTGGATAAGTACAGTTTTGAAGCACCAAACTTGAGAAAGTTCACTTCATCAACCAAAAAAACAAAGTTAACTGTTCGCAATTGTTAGACAACTGTCAGCATTACACTGGGTCACTGGCATGGTTGACTAACTGTGGACTCGAAGAACGATGAGCGTTGGACAAGAGAAAATGTCAGTGCTGTGTAAAATATATCAATAGTATGAGTGCGCCTGCTTACAAACAGAACTTTTATATTACACATTCTTAAGGATGTTATATTCTGCTTTCAGGTGACACAGTGAGCATCAGGCTTTTGGCACTAGGTGCCCCAAGATGAAGTTCCGCCAGTGGAGGTTTGTTTTGTTATAATTTTTCTTATTCGCAAACTCCCAGTCACTGCCGCAGCCCAATCACACTTTCAGAACGCTTTCTATCCAGCCGCCATTCCCAGCTACGCAAAATCCACTGGCTTCTTATTAACTCTCTGGAAAATTTTTCCAAGCCAACGATTTTATCGCTAACTCAATAATTTAGCCGCACAGCACACGTAAAGCAATGACATTAGACCAAGCAGTGAATACTGTAAAGGGTCGGAAGGAGGATTAAAAGAGCGCCGCTCTCCCGTCAGCTCTGGCGCCGGTCACAACAGCTTCCCCATCGTCAGATGAGTCGCCGAGGCCATCAGTCACCGCTGCTGCTCGAAGGGACGACGAAAGGGTCCGTAGTTGAAAGTCAGGAGCTCGCCTTTGCTTGCCACATGGTCAGGGTAATTGCCGAAATCTTCGACAGCGTCTGGCAGACTGGGCGCCGAAGGTGTTGAGAGCCTCCCCAGCAGACCGGCTTACGCACAATGGCGTCTGCCCAGACGAATTGCCGGGCCAAACGTAACAATACCAAAAGTAACCCGACTTGCTAATTGCAACTGTAGACTATGGCACCTCTGCAACTATGGCACCTCTGTTTCGTATCTCCAGTTGCTTCGTAATGGACAATGTCTTTATAAAAGTGGCAAATGCCTTTGGAAATGTGCAGTAATGTGAAAATCTGTTAGCCATGCCCGTAATCATATTTACAAAGATTATGATAAGGAGATAAGTTACGTGGCACAACTCTGCAACAACAACTAGTATAGGTCATGCTTGCATAAATCGAATGAAAAATAGACGTCCCAAACAAGCCTTACCAGCTCTTGGAAAAAGTGGGTTGATGTCGCAGTCTGAGTAGTCAAAGCCTGCCTTGCACTGTTCTTCGGCCAGTCTGACAGAGAGGTCTCTCATTTCACTCGGAACAAGCTTTCCAAGCCACACATACACTTCACTGCCAAAGTTGAACACGTAAGCCTGCAGACACAGAGAAAAAAAATATCGAAGTGGTAGACATCACAGTCCAACCCACTTATAACAATCCAAAATATAACGATCTATCGGAATGTAATGACCATATTTCAGTGCACTTTCCTGTGCTATCCCTGTGTGTGATTTTCCTGTGCTACTCTTTGAAACTGAGTCCACACACAGCGAACATTTTTTAAATCCTCCTACTTTTATAACGAACACTTTCCACACGGTCGCGTAAAAATATGGCGCATAGGAAATATGGCGCCAAAAATGTTAAAACAGACATTCTAAAGCATGTGATAGACGAGCACTCGCGTGTCCACCGCTGCAATTAACTTGCCAACAAGATGTAAACCACGGCGAGCACTGCACGCAGCTTTCGGACATTGCGAGCGATGTCGCTCCCTTTCCAGACATTTTTTCACCGGCAGAACGGAAGTCAGAAAAAGAAAAGAAAAATGAAAACAACTAGCAGGCTGCATAAGACTTGCAGTCAGCTTTCACGCGGCAAAACTTTTCTGACAGCATTCTCGTCATCTATGACCGCCGACGATTAACCAACAATGCCTTCGAACGCAAGAAGCCATAAATGTGAGGAGCGATAACTTTTGTCGCATAAAATTTCACTGCGACACTCAACTCTCAGACACCACAATGTGCCGCAAAAGGTTTTCCACCTTTCGGTAACAAAAGAGACCAGTCGATTATAGTAACGACTTTGGCATGATTGTGCGGTGTCTGTGTGTACAGCTGCCGACGAATTTTTCGGATTCCTAAAGTTCAGACTTGTTGGATGTTTCTGACTTCACAAATGCACTGTCAATTCCCATCACACTGACGCATTGTCGTGAACAATTTTCGGACAAATTCATATTCTTAAGTTAGATTTTCTGGACTAAATCTATTGTTTCGGGCTACGCCGCTTGATTTTTAAAGCCGCCATGTCCGATATTTTTTGTTGGCTTGGTCGAGTTTGGTCTGCAGTGGCTAGCTGTGTGGCCTCCAAGACTAGAAGCGTGCACATTCATGTTTCTGAGGCCATGTCTGATCTTCTTTGGCAGCCAAAATGGCAAAACTTTTCTTTTTCAGTCAGCCTGATCATCATTATTACGCCGGTAGGTTGTTCCCTTTTTCTAGGCATTTGTTTTTGCGGTCGTCATTGGCACGTGCCCGTGCTAGTGGTGTGCCAATTGTGCGACTATAAACCACCAGTTCAATTGGTTTGTTTATGGTCGAATTCCCCATAGGAACCAGTCGCCAGTGATTCCGAGAGGAGAGCAGTTGCCAACGGGTCCCAGTTGGAACCCACTAGCAACTGGTCCAACTGGGGCTTTGACCATAAACCACTTTAAGGGTCCCGGTTGTTTCCTGTTCAAATATTTCATCTGGGGAGCGATGGCGAGCTTGTTGAAAGCAATGAACATGCCATTTTGACTCATTGCTGACAACCTTATCAGTCTTTGCAGATGGCTCATCAGCGGAGTGACGGCGGTACTAGCGAATTATGCTGCAGTTCACAAATTCGACATCACCGCATTATGCGAGTCCACTAGCACGTTGCTCGCAAAATTTTTCGTTGTGTATAACAGGCTACTCGCCGCACCCGAGCATGGTCCTGAGTGAAGCATGTGCAAAAAACGCGCAAACGTGAACATAAATTAGACTGCAAGCGAACTGGCATGCGACAGCGAGAACTGAGTAAGCGACATGCCGCACGAAAATAGCCAGGGATGATTGGCTTCACGTGGCGGTACTGAGCTTAAGTGGGATGGCTCGAATTTATTGCGAACGTGGTTGAATGCACTTGTGAGGAAACAGCCGTCATTTAACACACGAAAAGGCCTAACTTGTCAGCAGAGTGGTTGTTGGCATTTTTTATTATAAATACTTAGGGAAAAAAAATGTTTTGCCCTCCAAGTAGATGTTTTTATGGGCAGGTCCATATACAACAAACTACTAATATAACAACCATTTATCGCAGCACTTTCGAGTTCGTTATAAATACTGCACTCTGTACATGCCACTGTTATAATGTTCATCACACTTGGAAATATTAGTACTTGCAGAATGCAGATTGGCTTTAAGTAAGCGGAAATGAATGCGACGGATGCGACGCTCTTGTGTCGCGTGCACTCCAGACACAACATAAGGGATGTCTTACTGCTGCTCTCAGTAGTGGAGATCTTAAGAGCATTCTCTACTGAATCAATTAAAGTCATTACCTTGTCAGGCTGAAGCATTTCAACTCGTGGCTGCATGCCCCAATATTTGTCGCATGGAACAAGGGCATCTCCTTCCACAGTGTAGACCATGTTGGTGTCCACAACAGCTGCTTCAAACCACTGAAAAAAAAAAAAAAGCCGAGGCAATTGGTCTATGATGAATTGTTGAAGATTGCACTCATGTCGTTTAAAAGTTCAGGTCAGGTATGAGCGGCGAGTTTTTCCAATAACCTGCCATCTCCCATCACTTACAATTTATCCCTCCCCTCAGGAAGTTTGGACCATTTCAGTCATATATGTTACGCTGGTGACTCGAACATTTTCAATTCCTTGCTTGTATCATTGACATAAACGGAATTAGAGGTTTCTTCACGGCTTTAGCGTTGCAAAAAGAATAGGTTTATCACTATACACCTATGTTAGAATAGAATCAGATGAGAGCAGGCAATGACATTCTATCAAGAGCATAGGCATGCTTTAGCAAGCCAACATTCATTTGCTTACCAAGTCCTCACCGGGATCACCAGCAGGGTTGCAGTCATCAGCAGTACCCCCAAGCAGCTTAAAGAAAGCTTGGGCCTCTTTAGAGTTTTCCTCTTTTTCCTCATCTATGATCTTGACCTCTGAGGTACCTTTGAAGTGCAGATCCTTCCTGGATTGTATGCTTTGAGCCACGTCAGTCGCCTGTCAACATTTAGCACATTTTTCAAGTAAGTGGCTGAAAAACAGCAATGTTCGTGAATGTTTCAGTTCATGCACAGCCATACACAGTGCGTAGCTGTTTTTCAATCTTGTGGGCCCGAGTGCAGAAATTACGTGCAACGTGCATTATGGGAGACCCAACTCGAGCACGGGTCACTAGTACACCATGACAAGAAATAATGCCTATGTCAGAATCTGTGTTTTCTTCCAAAGTTAGGTATACTTTACTGGTTAAAATTCATACCAACACATACTTTCCAGGCTTTTAAAATCTCTGAGAGTTTCTTGAGGCACTGTAATTGTATTTAGTGGCCACAAATGGCAGTAAAATGCCTTGGAGAAACTCAACGTTATCCTAAACAGTTAAGTGGCTCTTAGCATAGCAGCGATGGCACTAAATGCTAGAACACTCGTATACGAGTTCTATATCGGAGTTTAGACTGCAAATTGAAAGAGTTTGTAAAAATGCTAAGGAGGAAATCGCAGTGGTCCACATAAAAGCAGTACTACATGCAGGTCGAACCTTCAAAAAGCAGTAAATGCAGGTGAAGCATTCAAAACACTCGCTGAATGGACAGATATGTGTACCGCTAACCTTTGCTCTTTCGATGACATTGCTGTGGCGACCAATCCAGCAATACACAGTAGTAGGCGTCACGAGCACAAAGACATCTCCATGGTTGAGAGAGGAGACGGACGGCTCCACCAAGCGCGTCTGCACATGCCGCCGACCTTTAACCTGAATCAACATGAGGTCACGGTTGGGCAGCAAAGAGCTCGTGTCATCCGACTTCTTGAGCTGCACTCGACGAAAGTCTTCCGTACTGGCCAGCCCCGCCAAAGCAGAGAGAGCCAAATCTGATGTTTTGGCCACTGTGAAAGAAAGCGGAGGATGTTTTAGAATTGGCAAGAAGTATGCTGGATCTGTGAAGAAGACATGTGAAAGAGGTCATGTGAAGGAGCTGCACACTCCGAGCCAGAAGCCACTTGCAGCCAGCAGTAATAATTTTTTTTGTTCAGCACTTTAAATGGTCAAGTTTTGCTAGCCTTTTCTGTTAAATTCACAGGTATTTCAAATTTGCAATTTCGTACAGCACATATTATATGTCTGCACTATATTAAACGAACATTTTCATGCGCCCCGAAATTCTGTTGCAGTAGACATTAAGGCCTTCAACAAAAAACAGGAGTCTCAAACTCATCTCGGCTAGCGAGCCACAGTCCCGAAATTCAGTCCAACAAGGGCTGGACCAATGAAGAAACTCTGAGAATACAACAAAATTACACATAATGTCGCCATTTCAACGAATGCCTTTAGGTCTTATATGCAGAGCATTTGATGCAGGTTTGAAGAAAGATATCGATAGTTATTTGCAGAGTGACGGAAAATTCTGAAATAGAGTTTTTGTTTTATCGTGATGTTTCCACATATAGCGACTACTGGGGTGCCTCAGGAACAAAGAAATGCTTGAGACCAGTCATTTCTGTAGATACCCTAGACAAAGTGTTAAAATAGCAATAGATGAGAAAATAATGTGAATACCATTTAGCAAATTCAGTAAAGCTTGCTCTTTGTAAAAACGCAGGCCGTGCGATCGAGACCCGTGATCGGCAAACAATTGCAAAACAAAAATCGACACAAGCATATACTAGAGTTACGGAGTTGTAGTTCTTCAAGAAAACCTAAAAGTTCAGCAAAAATGAACATGTAAAAAAAAACACAGTTTCAGTTCAAGGAGCTTTGCAAGGTATGCGAAGTTTCAAAATTACAGAGCTTTTGTCTACAATGGCAAATAGACCAGCTGCTAGCTATGACTCACAGATGTCTAGAATCATCTCCTCTATCATCAGCCTGTTTAATCAGTAGAAGTACTTACATTTTTCAATGTTCATTCGTTTCAGCTCCTTCTCAGCAACATCTGTGCGTACTTCAACATACTCTGTCTGAATGTCAGTACGAGAGGCGAGCTTCTTGAGTGGGTTGCCTTTGGTCTGCCTTTTTCTGCGAACACTGATCTGTTTCCTCTGGCCAAGCCTGTACATGACGAACGTCGAATGAATTTCAGACCCCTAAATGCGATATGCATCAAACACTGTCACACGAAACTTTGTACAGATGACGAAAGACCCCTCTACCACCTGTTCTCTGGAACAACCTGTGCACCACTGTATACTACAAGAATAAAAAACAGACATCATGCAATACAAGTACGGGCTAACAACTGGAATGTTACCAATGCACTAATTTTGCAAAAACATTTTTCGGCTACAGGACAGCACGCCATGTGCAGTGGAACTTCAATTATACATCCACCGGTTTCGCGATGACTCGCTTTTAACGACAGATCTGTCCCAGCAAAATACACTTATAGGTATTGTATTAAAAATATTGGTTATGCAATGCATTTTTAAGCCAACCCTGCATTCGATAACAACTTTCCCATTCCGTCCGAAACAAAAACCCACCTTTACTTGCATCGAACGTAGGCCAAATACAAGTGCAAAACACTGTTAAACCTGTTTATAATAGGCACGCTCGAGGCAGCAATTCTCGTTTTTTATGATTTGTCTTTTATAAGCAGAGTACCACTTATGCTTTTTCTTATTAACCCATATTTTACTGTGGGCACAGTAGAGTCTTTTATACCCATTAGACATATCAATGACTCTTGTAAAGGGGTTCAACTGCATGAACTTATGCTCCCCTTGGTTAAGGATCAGAAAAAGAGAAATTGAAACAAGATGTCTTTTTAGAATGGCAAATTTATTCTCCTGGCGGTTAATGCACTTCTGTATACGCCTCGATTGCAGGAGTACGTATGGTCATTACGTAGAAAAGCTCCGTCCAGGCTAGGTTCAGTTGGCAGAAAAGCTCATTTCTGACATCTTGACATTTTCATGTTCTCAGTCTGTGCAAACAATTCCTGGCTGACATACAGCCGATCTCCTGCCTTGGTTTGTAACACTCGCAACCACAAGCTTGAGCACGCAAAACGACCCAATGCAGCTATTTTCCCCGTGCGAAGCAACTGTCACTTGACGTCAACGTTCGTTATAATAGCTAGACATCACACGTCAACATTCGTTATAATAGCTAGACATCACACGTCAACGTTCGTTATAATAGCTAGACATCACTAGTGACACTTTACAAGGCAACAAATCACAATGCACACAACTCTGTTGAGCATGAAGACATTCTATGCAATCTTGCAACTCAGTCCGTCGCCATTATGTGATGGCAATGGCACTGTGTCTAGCTCTTCCGACGAGAGACTGTTGGAAACACTGTTTGGGTTTCGCACGCAGGCAATTTTCGGACTCCATTTGTCAAGAGAAAGATGCGTGTTGAATTTGATTTTTTGAAGTTGAGAATAAAGATTTGCTCACACCTGCTTCAACAAAGTAATGCTACCATTGGCCAGAACAATTTAATCTACCTTCCTTGGAGAGGCACAATGGCGTGTAGTGGGCTTATTCAGGCGGTCTGTACCCGTTTTTTGTGCAGGGCTGTTTCACTGCCTGCATTATTAGTTTTTCGATTAAACAATGCCCGGATTATATGACTGTTTTGTGTAGTCTGCTGAAAGTTGTATAATCGGTGTTCTACTGTGCTGTGCAGTTTTTTCGTATCATTTTTTAAACTGGATGCTTACGAGTTAACTGAAAACCAATTCAAACAAATCGAAGTTTTCACAGAGACAGGTCATGCTTCGTTACCTTACATTGCCCTTGTAAAAAGTGCTTCTCTAAGTCAAATATTGCTCTTCTAACAACGACAGCTAATCCTAGTGCACAATTCGTTTTCAAACAGACGATGTCTAACTTAAACTAATGACTGAGTAAAAGAAAAAAACATATCTGCTGCCTTACTTGACATTGTCAGATACAATGGCATCAAAAGCTTCTTCACTGATATCAAGTTTGTCCTCTTTGGATGATGGGAGGACGCTTTCAAAGAATGAGCTGAATGTTTCGTTGTCAGCCTTCGGAATCAGAATGCGTGGCCTCTCTTCTTCCTCGGCTTTCAAGCGGGACAGTTCTGCAAGTGCACCATATCAGCTTGACATCACTTGAAAATTAAACCGCAAAATTATCATCACAAGAGCACTGAAAAATGAAGAGGTCTGTACAGCAAGGAAACTCAAAGCAAACATGTAGTAACCCAAATCGTTAAGTTTATTTTGTTTATAAGACATTGCCAGACCTTTACCAACACTTGAACCCAAAAATATGCACTATATAGAAGAGACATTGCACATGCTTTTCATTTATAATGACTATATACATAATCGGTCTCAAAATCCCTTGCTTTCATGTTGCAGATGCAATTTATGTTCAGACATTGGAGATATTAACCCACTTTATTGCAGGTACAAGTTCTAGTATTAGACTGCCCAATACAGCTGGTACTTCATACATTTCTGCAAAATATGTTGAGCAATTTTTACCAATAAAGGTCATCAGTGGCATGACTATAAAGCATTACCCAAGACTTTCACAGAAATAACTAGAAAATGCCTAGAGGCCACCATGACACTGGCTTTAATGCAGTTTTGCAAGAAGAAAATTATTTTATTACCGATTTTTATGAACGGTAACTTTTTGCACATTCATGAAGAAACAAAAAAATCAATTGTGGCTCACCTTCTGCAGCATTCGGCATGGACTTGCTCTTGAATATTGTAGGCAATACTGGTGTCCCTTGTTGGTGAATCCGACGGAGAACTTCTGCTTTGGAGGCTGCAACGAGCGAAATCATCAGATACAGCCAAAAGAAACTTTTAAAAAGTTGACAAAAGTATTCCACGTACATTACTCTCAGCAAAGCGAAATCTCTTAAATGAAACTGCTACTTAAATGTAACAACTACTTCTAGCATGATTGGTTTTTACTTGAATTATTCTGTCATGTTCACCTCTTAGTAAACAAAACCACTTTTAAATGGAACCACTGTTAAATGAAACCACTGTTAAATGTTAAATGAAACCACTGTTAAATGTTAAATGAAACCACTGTTAAATGTTAAATGGAGCCACTGTTAAATGTTAAATGGAGCCACTGTTAAATGTTAAATGGAGCCACTGTTAAATGGAGCCACCGCGAAACGGAGCCACCGCGAAACGGAGCCACCGCTAAACGGAGCCACTGCTAAACGGAGCCACTGCTAAACAAAACCACCACTAAACTGAACCACTGTTAAATGGAACTATTGCTCAACGCAACAACTGCTAAACGCAACAACTGCTAAACAGGATGTCCGCTAAACGAACCATTGCTTAACAAAATGTCCGTCCGCTAAACGGTATCACTGTTAAACAAAATGTCCGCTGCAAAAACAGTACGTAACAAAACGTTCGCTTGTTGACACTTTTGCTGAACGATAAACAGGACATCCTCTAAGCCAGAAATTTGCTAAACGTTAACAAAACTACTAGGAAACAACACTCTTGGTAAACAAAACTCTTGGTAGACGGCACCCATGGTAGACGGCACCCATAATATATGGAACCACTGGTAAACATTACCCATGGTACACGGCACCCATGGTATATAAAACCACTGGTAAACGAGACCACTGGTAAACGGAAGATGTGGTAAGCCAAAGCACTAATAAACAGAACTTCTTGACAACAGAACATCTGGAAAATGTAACTTTTAGAAAACAACATCAAGTGAAAACAGAATTTGTAAATAAAACACGTAATAAACAAAACACTTAGTAAACAATGCAATTGGAAAAAAGAACACATCTTACACAAAACACTTGCTAAATGGAACACTTGCTAAATGGAACACTTGCTAAATGAAACACTTGCTAAATAGAACACTTGCTAAATAGAACACTTGCTAAATAGAACACTTGCTAAATAGAACACTTGCTAAATAGAACACTTGCTAAATAGAACACTTGCTAAATAGAACACTTGCTAAATAGAACACTTGCTAAATAGAACACTTGCTAAATAGAACACTTGCTAAATAGAACACTTGCTAAATAGAACACTTGCTAAATAGAACACTTGGTAAACGGAAACTGCCATTGCACAAAACTCCCGCTAAACGGAACTCCCGCTGCACGAAACTCCCGCTAAACGGAACTCCCGCTAAACGGAACTCCCGCTAAACGGAACTCCCGCTAAACGGAACTCCCGCTAAACGGAACTCCTGTTAATATTTTTTTGGCCCCTTCAGGTTCCTTTTATTTAAAAACAGTCTACATTATTCATTCTTCCTTTCTCTCTATAGTTGACAAGCATTCTGGAACAGTCAAGTAAAATGCAGATGAACCAGGCTAATATTGCTGGTTGACAAAGGAGCAACGGTTCAGTAACCTAAAAATGGTGATAGTAACACGATATATTATGCAAGCCTAGAATCAATCATTTTTAACCACATCCCATTTCAACAACATTTTTTAGGTAAACTGTGCATTGTTGTGATCGGCCCCCATGTCTGGGCGCCGCTTGGACGCGTGGAATGGTTCCGGCTTCGCAGCGCGTCCTGAGACGTCCAGAATCGGCAACAACACAGCAGTAGTACTGCGAATTCCTTGGAGTCGTCGGCTCGTCTTGCCAAAAAGCCCTTTGGGCACGCACGACCGACAGATTACCGGGGGGGGGGGGGGGCTGTTCGCTGTCTGGGCTGCCTAGAAGGAGTGGTCATTGCTTGGGTCGTCAACATTCAGCGGACAATGAGCCGAGCGCTTTGTATTCATCTTCGGGGACATTCCTCACGTTCCATGGCGCCTTTCCCGAGCGATGTTTCCTCGAAGAGTCATCTCGGCGCGTCCGACTCCCCGTTCTCGCACTGTGCCAGTGGTGTCGTGTATTGTGTGTGTTATACCCTCGCCGGGCAGCGAACTGGGCGGGCCTCTCCTCCCTTCCCAGGTTGGGAAGGAGGCGGTGTGACTTTCTCTCTTCGGGGGCATAAAAACGCGAGCGCAGGACGCTCGGGGAGAGAGCTTCCTTCCATCATCTAGTATGATGCTTACTCCATGTAACACGCTACCTTCAACATCATGTAAAATAGTGTAAATAAATCGTTCAAGTTATCAGCTCCGGCTCCTCGGCCCGTCTTCGCCCTGACCCTTGGATGGCTCAAGGCCCGACAAATTCCCCCAGTCACAACAGTGGATGGCAGCGGTGAGATGATCTGCGCAGGAATTCGACTCCGGCTTGGTGAGTGCACGACCTTTTCTCCTTGAGAGTTGCCAGGCTTAAATTAGTTCTTCCTGGTAACAAGAGTGTTGGAAGCCTGTTCACGGGAACCTTGCTTCAACGCTTTCCCTTGAGAAACTTGTCGGCAGAAAAGTAGCAGCCATGGCTTGGAGAAAGTTGCACAGATCGGACCTAGACGTGATATGCGGGGAATTCGGGATTGATTGCGGGAAACATCTTAAAAAGGCGGAAGTCATCAGGGCTATGGAGGCAAGCAGAGATGACGAGGAGATCGTGGAGTTGTGGGAGGATATAAAAAAAAAAAGGGAAGATCAGGAGCGCGAGCGCCATAAAGAAGAGCAGGAACGCGTGCGCGAGCGCAAGCACGAACTGGATAAGAAGCGCCTAGACTTAGAAATAGCTCGGGCAACTACCTCAGGAGGCGCAACACTCAATGCTCCAGTAAGCAAGGCACCAAAAATAAAAGACCTCCTGAATCCTTTTAAGATGGGAGAGGATATCGGGTTATTTTTGGTCAATTTTGAGAGAAGTTGCGAAGGCAAGTTTGAGCGTGAGTTATGGGCACAAATGCTCTTGACCGTGCTTCCATGCGAGGCAGCGGATGTACTGGCTCGTTTGCCGCGAGATGAGGCGAATGACTACGATATTGTAAAGCGTGCGCTACTAAAGAGGTATCGGCTGTCTGCTGAAGCTTTCCGACGACGTTTCAGAAATAGTAGCAAACGTAGCAGTGAATCATTTGCCGATTTTGCATACAGTCTGAGGTGCAATCTCACCGAGTGGCTTAAGGGCGAGGGAGCTTTTGGAGACCATGACAAGGTAGTCGAGTTGATTTGCACGGAGCAATTCCTGAACGTTCTAAGTGACGAAGCACGCTTATGGGTATTAGATCAGCCCGGGGAAAAGAATTTGGAGCGTACCGCAGAACTGGCTGAAGAGTACACCATGAGGCGTGAGGAAATAAGAGAGCGCAACAAACCCGCAAAGAAACCATACCGTGAGAATTCTAAGCAGTCTGAGCGCAACAGTTATGCCCCTATTGCACCAGGAGGGACGAATGAAAAAGACACGCACGGGGAATCGACCATGAGTGGACGCGCTGGCAAAGAGAAAGAACAGGATAAGAATCGCGACAGAGCATTTGAGGCAAAGAAACCCATTGTGTGCTATCGATGTAATGAACCGGGGCACTTAGCAGTGGGTTGCCGTAAGGAAAAACTCGTTTTCTCCCTTTTTAACCATACTGATGAGAACATGAGGTTACTTGAACCGTACTTAAGAGAGATGACTGTCAATGGGCAAAATTGCCGGGTTCTACGCGATTCTGCGGCCACTATGGATGTAATACACCCATCTTACGTGCCCGCGGATGGGTTCACCGGAGACTGCGCGTGGATCAGACAGGTAGCGCAGGAAGACAGTGTGTGTCTGCCAGTGGCCAAAGTCCTCATCAAGGGTCCCTTCGGAGAACTGGAAACAGAGGCTGCCGTGTCACAAAGTTTGCCGAAGCAGTACGGTTACCTTTTTTCTAACCACTCGGAGGACCTGTTAAGAAAGAAAGGTCTGAGCTTTGGAGAACACACTGTACATGCTCTAACGCGGTCTAAGGCAAAGGAGATCGCAAAGGAGCTCGGCAGTTCCCAAAATAGAGAGGCACAGGCCCCCGACGAAACAAGGGCAGACGCGAATCAGGAGAACGTCCCGAGCGATGGCGAAAGCAGCTTTAAGAGTTCCAGTGAGGCCAGCGAGGAAGTTAACCTTCTTTCCGTGCTACCTTGCATGGGCGGGTTCTTGGAGCTATCGAAAGTAAGCCCGGAGGTTATCGCTGCGGAACAGGCCGAGGATAAAACGCTGCAAAAGTTGAGCGATATGGTGGAGGAGGGGTTGGCGCGGAAGAACGTCTTTTTGCACCGCCGCGCCGGAATTTTGTACCGTCAGTACAAAGACTCGAAGGGGGTGCACTATGATCAATTAGTGGTTCCACAGAAATACCGAGCCAAAGTACTGGAGCTGTGTCACGGTGGCGGGTGGTCGGGCCATCTTGGCAAAAAGAAAACGAAGACTCGTCTACTTAGGGAGTTTTATTGGCCCAATTGTTTCAAGGATACCGAGAGGTATGTGCAATCCTGCGATGTGTGCCAAAGAATAGGCAAAGCACACGACCAGCAGAAAGCGCCCTTAAAGTTGGTGCCACTCATTAGTGAACCTTTCCGCCGCCTTGTCGTGGACGTTGTGGGCCCCCTGCCTGTGACAAAGTCAGGGTACCGCTACCTCTTAACCTTGATATGTCCTGCCACAAAATTCCCGGAGGCGGTTCCCTTGAAGGAGCAGTCATCTGTAGAAATAGTGGATGCTTTGCTTTCAGTGTTTTCGAGAGTAGGCTTCCCGTCAGAGTTACAGAGCGACCAGGGCAGTGTGTTTACTAGCGCACTAACTACCACATTCTTGGAGAGGTGTGGCATTAGGATAATACACAGTTCCGTCAGACATCCTCAGAGCAATTCAGTAGAAGCATGGCACTCGGTTCTCAAAAGGGTATTACGGGCATTGTGCTACGAGAATCGGAAAGATTGGGAAGCATGCTTGCCAGCCACCATGTTTGCCCTGAGGTCTGTGCCGCACGAGGCCACCGGCTTTAGTCCCGCTGAGCTAGTATATGGGAGATCTCTAAGGACCCCACTTCGCATGCTGCGAGAATCTTGGGAAGGGAGGGGTGAGGATCCCACTGTGATCGAGTATGTGTTGGGCTTACTCGGGCGACTTCAGACCTGCAGAGAACTCGTTGAGGCGAACATGACAATGGCGCAGCTTAAAGCAAAACGTCTGTACGATAAGAACGCACGTCAACGTTCGTTTTCAGAAGGAGATCAGGTGATGCTTTTAGCATCATCTAAAGCGAACAAGCTCGCGGTTCAGTGGGAGGGCCCTGCGAAGGTTATGCAGAAGTTGTCGGACACCAATTATGTGGTCAAACTACCGGGAAGGCGGAAAGAGGTAAAGATTTACCATTCAAACTTGATGAAACCTTACCACCAGCGGTCAGCAGTAGTTCAACTCGCGCTTAACGTTCCGGAAGAATTAGAGACAGATTTTCCTTTTCCCGGGCAGGCTTCTGATTCTCAGTCCCTCGACATCTTGCTAGACACGGTCACCAGTAACTCGAATTTGAATGCAGAACAGAAAAGAGAACTGGAGAACCTACTGCGCGAGTTTGAGGGAGTTTTCGTCGACCGGCCAGGAAGAACCGATTTAGTTGAGCACGACATTGAACTAACTTCTAATGAACCCATTCTTTCACGGCCTTATCGCGTGTCACCCAGGCAAAGGGAAATTCTCGCACGCGAGATTCAAAGAATGTTGGAAATTGGTGTCATCGTCCCGTCGGAGAGTGAGTACACCTCCCCTCTAATACTGGTGGAAGCACCCGGGAAGGAACCGAGACCCTGCATCGATTATCGGAAACTGAATGCCGTCACGCGAGACCAGCTGTACCCTATTCCCAACGTAGAGGAGAGAGTGGAAACTGTTAGCAGGGCTCAGTACGTCTCCACGCTAGACCTCACACGCGGCTACTGGCAGGTGCCTATGACCGAACGAGCCAGTAAATACGCAGCGTTTATCTCCCCCTTGGGCACTTTCCGACCCCTGGTCATGAGTTTTGGGCTCAAAAACGCGCCCTTTTGCTTTTCACGGCTCATGGATCGTGTGCTGGCGGGAGCAGAGAACTACGCTGTTCCTTATCTAGATGATATTGCAGTGTTTTCGGACAGCTGGGAAAAACACCTGAGCCACTTGCGGGACGTCTTGACGCGCTTAAGGAACGCGGGCCTCACTGTTAAAGCAGAAAAGTGTCAATTGGGACAGGCGGAAGTAGAGTATCTGGGGCACATTGTTGGGCGAGGATGCCGGCGGCCCCACGAGGTAAAACTTGCCGCCATCGAGAACTATCCCCGACCTGTCACTAAAACTGATATCAGGGCCTTTCTAGGCCTCACTGGATATTACCAACACTATATCCCCAAATATTCACAGATCGCCAGTCCTCTGACCGACAGTTTAAGGAAGGGAGAGCCCGTTAAAGTCCAGTGGGACGAGTTAAGGGAAAGTTCGTTCCAGGCTTTGAAAGCAGCACTGACGTCTCAACCGATTTTACGAGCTCCGGATTATAACCGACCTTTTGTACTTCAGTGCGACGCTAGTGAAAGGGGTCTTGGGGCTGTTCTGAGTCAGCGAGATGAAAGTAGAGAGGAGCACCCCGTGCTTTTCATTAGTCGTAAGCTTTCCACACGTGAGGAGGCTTATAGCACCTCAGAGAAAGAGTGTGCATGCTTAGTGTGGGCTATTTACAAGCTTCGGTGCTACTTGGCCGGCTCGCCCTTTCTTGTCGAGACAGATCACTGTCCCTTGTCATGGCTTCGGAATATGTCGCCTAAAAATGGCCGCCTACTGAGATGGAGTTTGGCACTGCAAGAACATAATTTTGAGATCCGCTACAAAAAGGGGCGGGATAATGGAAATGCTGATGCTCTCAGCCGAGGCTTCCTGTGATAAGGAGCAAGCGCATTCCGATTGAGTTACGACAGCCCGGGTTTTTTATTTTGTTATGTCATTCCGTGTATCTTTTCGTTTTGGATTTTTTTTTTTAACCTTTACTGCATGGTGAACCTGTTACTTAGTCTGCCTGCCACGGCCAGACGTTGAGAAAGGGATATAATTTGTTAGTTGAGTTTCCCGACCTTCTCACTTCTCACTCGCCATTTGCCTCAAGGCTATGCGACTTGCGGCTTGAGTGCAATTTATTTAAGGTAAATTCTTCAAAACTTTAGGAGCGTTGCCATATTGCTTTGTTTGGGGACGTTCCAGGCAACGTTCTAGTGTGGCTGCTTTTATGCCGACAACGGGCTAAGAGTTCAGTAGCCTGGCATATCTCGGGAGGGGTGGTGTACCGCCTTGTCGCTGCTTGGGTACTGTGCGGATTTGATCACTAATGTCAGTCCCAGCCTTCGACCTGCGGGGGCCCCTTCGACGGAGAGTGCTACTTACGGACCTGCTGACCCCACTTGAGCGAGAGAGAAAACCTGAGCCGCAGCCGTTCCAGAGCTGCTGCGCTGCCAGGCCTCTTCAAGGTGCAGCGTTGGGCTGCCCATCTACGAGTCCTTTTCCCGGCGGCGGACGAGCTGTTGTGATCGGCCCCCATGTCTGGGCGCCGCTTGGACGCGTGGAATGGTTCCGGCTTCGCAGCGCGTCCTGAGACGTCCAGAATCGGCAACAACACAGCAGTAGTACTGCGAATTCCTTGGAGTCGTCGGCTCGTCTTGCCAAAAAGCCCTTTGGGCACGCACGACCGACAGATTACCGGTGGGGGGGGGCTGTTCGCTGTCTGGGCTGCCTAGAAGGAGTGGTCATTGCTTGGGTCGTCAACATTCAGCGGACAATGAGCCGAGCGCTTTGTATTCATCTTCGGGGACATTCCTCACGTTCCATGGCGCCTTTCCCGAGCGATGTTTCCTCGAAGAGTCATCTCGGCGCGTCCGACTCCCCGTTCTCGCACTGTGCCAGTGGTGTCGTGTATTGTGTGTGTTATACCCTCGCCGGGCAGCGAACTGGGCGGGCCTCTCCTCCCTTCCCAGGTTGGGAAGGAGGCGGTGTGACTTTCTCTCTTCGGGGGCATAAAAACGCGAGCGCAGGACGCTCGGGGAGAGAGCTTCCTTCCATCATCTAGTATGATGCTTACTCCATGTAACACGCTACCTTCAACATCATGTAAAATAGTGTAAATAAATCGTTCAAGTTATCAGCTCCGGCTCCTCGGCCCGTCTTCGCCCTGACCCTTGGATGGCTCAAGGCCCGACAAATTCCCCCAGTCACAACAGCATCATAACTTGTCAGAATGACAAAAGTAAAGACTTCACTGTGCTGTTGTAAAAACCGACTGCACAACTTATCGGTAAAGGGGCTACAATTCTGTGGCCTGCATCATTTCTGCTTGAGTTATACATCAATAAAGAACAATACTGTGAAGCGCAAGTCAGATCAAATGTGGCAGCACTATTAATAACCAGATTCACAACTTCCAATTGATTAGTTGACCATTGGGCGACAGCAATCTATAAGAACTCGTGATCATGTGCGTGATTAGAACTCGAGCCCACAGTTCAGAACGGCAGTGATACTTGCAACAATGCTAGCGCACCACATAGCACTAATGTACTTACACGGAGACGCTGAGAACTTCTCGGGCTTGGGCATCCTCTTCTTACGGTCAGGGAGCTGTGTCGGAGACTCCGAGATGCCCATCTTACCAGCCACTGTAAACTGGGAGGCATCAGACTCCTGGATACGTTGCCGCCAAGACTCCGATGAAGACTCCAGCCAGCTCTTGCGATCCCCAATTGATGGAGACTTCTGCACCTCAATGATTTTCTGAAAAGCAGTAAAGCAGAAATGAATTCTATTAATTGGACTGACTACCATGAATTTCAAGTCACCAAAAAATCCAGTGCTATTAATGCAGAGCTAACAAAGATGCCTAATCATCCCATTGTGACTGCACTGCTTCAAATCCTTATGACAGAAACTAGAGCATTATCAGTATCCTCAGATTTCAGGCACTCATGAGTTCCACAGGACAGCACAAGAATCATGCTACTGGTGGCTTACCTTCTTTTTGAAAAGGATGTAATGTTCTCAGCGAACTCATCGAACAACAAAATTTTCTGAAACTATGGCTGACTATTGTGGCTTCAACAGACCCCTTGCCACATCTTGGAAGAATATATATAATCCACACGTTTATAAACTTGGCGTTCATACTGCTACCATAGATAAGATGAAAAGCACTGCATGTTTCTTTATAAAACATCAGAAGCGAAGCTGCTCATATGGCTCTTGACTGTGCTTCTTGCTTACCTAGTGCTCTAAACTATGCATACACAATTGTCTCCGGAACAAAAAAATATGACGCAGCAAGAAGATAACTGGTTAAATAAAGAAGACACCAGAATAACAGACCTTCACAGTGCTTCATGGCATCATGAATCCCAATTTTTTTAAAATTGCAACTATCTCAGGTTGTGTAATATGTACGAAAACTTCTGCACAGAAGCATTCTTGTAATTTCATTCTTGTCAGACTGCCAAAGCCAGGCATAAAACATGCACATTTGTGCTCTGTAACAAAGGCATACTGAATATCAAATCATTGATATGTGGGGTTTAACGTCCCAAAACCACCATATGATTATGAGAGACGCCGTAGTGGAGGACTCCGGAAATTTAAACTACCTGGGGTTCTTTAACGTGCACCCAAATCTCAGCACACAGGCATACAACATTTTCGCCTCCATCAAAAATGCAGCTGTTATAGCCGGGATTCAATCCCGCGACCTCCGGGTCAGCAGCCGAAAACCTTAGCCACTAGACCAACGCGGTGGGGCTATTGAATATCAACTAGACTGGCCGATACTGCAAAGAAAAGAAATTAGAGTTACACAACACCTTTCTTTCTTGCTTGCTAGTACTAGCTTCTTACATCACAAACTGAATAAAAATGTGGATGCTTTTAAAAGGAAGCTGAATCATCAAAGCAGACAGTGTTCAAAAATGACATACCGCATCTTTTCGAAGCACTGAGACTGGTGATGAAGCACCGATATCAGACGGTGCTACTTCATGCTTGCTTTTCTCTACTCGTTTCTGCCAGTCTTCACCACTCTTTCTCAGAGCCTCTAGTCTGCAACATGAATGCAGGGCATAATATCATAAGTGTACTCTTCTGTGAGAATCCCCTTAAATCTTGGAAAAAAACAATGTTACTCATTTAAAAGTTTCCAGGCTGACGATTCTCAGTATATGGGTAAAAGACTTGTCCACTGCATATATAAGCACTCATGTGCAATGCTGTCTCTTAATCAGCAAGGTGATTAAAAATGCAGGTTGTTGAAATATTTCACATGTTAAGTACCAACAAGCCTGAAATCTGCGAACTAGGCATACAGCATAAGAGGAGTTTTTCATGTAAGAGGGCGTGAGCTGAAGAAATTATTTGTACATCAGATAGTTTTGGACGGCTTACTTGTAGACTGCAAGTTCACATCCCACTGACCACCTCCCATGACTCTTAGGCGTCGCGCCCACTCGCGTCAGTCAGTCAGTAATGCCCGGTCGCCGCTCGCTCAGCAAAAAAAAAAAAAAAAAAGAAGAAGAAGGCTATCGGACACTATATTGCCCGCTGATACACGCACGCGGCGCGTGTATTTTGGAAGTAAAATGTCGCCCTTCATGATATGCGCTATTTACACACAAACCAGGGAAAAAACGAAAACAAAAAAGTGTACTGCCGTATGACCGCCTTCCATGCATTATAGTAAAACGGTGCAGTGAAGCAACCTTGCACACCAAAAACATTTTCTTAAAGCTTTATATCGCATTGTATGATTACCGAACTAATGCTGTTAGGACCGGCGCCAGGTCTGACAATGGATCGGCGTTCCTTTTGATGTTCCTTTTGAGTCGCCAAACGGGTTGGCGGCCTGTGTCCGCCATGTATTGTTCCCACCTGGCCGGAGGGTGCGGCGTCCTGCCGCCGCGGCGCCGTGAGCAGTTCGGGAGACCACCGGTGCAGCTTCTTCTTTGGAAGATGACGGCGGCGGCGGCGGCCGGGAATCGTCCCGCTAATTGAACGAATCGTTCGGCACCATTTGAAGCTTGTTTACGGCGGCCCTTTCGATGGATGCAGTCATCAACTTCAGACCCCTCGCCCAGCGACACACCTTGACGGGGGGGGGAGCCGCGTTCGTGCCACATGGCCGTGCGGTGACCACGCTTCAGTTTTGAACGTTCGCGTGGACCGTGCGTGCTCGTCACCCTCGCGGGTAATGTGTGGTCCGTGATTGGACGGTGCCCTCTGTACGCGGTCCCCGATCTAGGGATCTGGGGAGGACAGACCCTTTATAATGAGCCCCCACGGCTCATTCGGGGTGCTTTTTCGAGTGGAGAGCTCGCCATGTACGAAGAACGCCACTATATATCTAAACTTTCTTATTGACCTCTCTCTAATGTAAATAAACGTCTGTTCTCTGTTTTCCCATATAAGCATTGCTTCTCGCTATAAGGGACGAGTCCGATGGGAGCCAGCTACCAACGACGAGACCCACAGGACTCAGGTCCCAACAACTGGATGGCAGCGGTGGGATCGAGCTCATCGACCAGGAGGCAATGCTGAGACCTGCTGTCTGGAGGACCTAGAGTCGGACAAAACTGCTTCGTGGCATCACTGACAACACTGGAAGGAACGCGTCCGAATTCATGACTGCATAGGGTGAGTGCACTGCTTTTCTTTGCTGAGATATCACCAGGCTTTGCGTAGGATTGTAAACAAAGCAGTGATTTGGTAACGGTGGACGGAAGTATTGATAGTACGTCAAAGTTGTTTAGTTAAAAGAGTTAGCAGCACCAAGGACCGCCATGAATTTGAAGGGACTAAAAAAGCCAGAGTTGTTAGAGTTGGCCCGAGAGCTGGGCCAGGTAATTGCCGAGACGAAAAGAAAGCAGGAGATCATTGACGCCATCGAGAAGATCGGGGCAGATGACGAGGAGCTGAGCGAATGCTTGGAGGCTATTACGCAAAGGAAAGAGGAGCAGAGGCTCCGTGAGGAAAAAGAGGAGCAGAGGCTCCGTGAGGAAAAAGAGGAACAGAGACGTCGTGAGGAAAAAGAGGAACAGAGACGTCATGAGGAAAAAGAGGAAAGGGAAAGAGAACGTATCGATCGTATGGAAATGAAACGCCTAGAAATTGAACTAGCAAAGGCTCAATCAATGAACGGAGCTAGCGCAGTGGCACGAGAAAGAGAGCGCCGAATGACAGATTTGATGCCATCCTACGCGGTAGGAGGGGACATGGGTCTTTTTCTGGTGCACTTTGAGCGCACGTGCGAGAGGGAAAATTTTGCTAAAAACACGTGGCCCCAGCGCTTGCTTACGCTGCTGCCGTGTGAAGTAGCTGACATTATAGCCCGTATGGGTAAAGAAGACGCAGACGACTATGACAGAGTCAAAGCGAGTCTGCTCAAAAAGTACAGACTGTCAGCGGAGGCGTTCAGGCGAAAATTTCGTGAGATCGAGAAAGCCAAAGACGAGTCATACCCAGAGTTTGCGTACACCTTAAAGGTAAATCTGGAGGAATGGCTTAGAGAGGAGGGTGCGCTTGGCGACGCGGAAAAGACTCTGCAGTGTTTTGCGTTGGAACAATTCTTTCGGCGTCTACCTGAAAACATTAGGTACTGGGTTCAGGATAGACAAGGAGTAGATACTATCACGAGAGCGGCAGAGCTCGCAGAGGAGTACGTAAATCGCCGTGCCCTCGAAGGCGAGGATGTCCCTAGGAGGGAGATTAGTAAATATCGGGCCGACAAGCCTCCGCGATGGACAAAGTCGGGTCGGTATATGCCGAAGGAGGGTTTAGACTCCAAAGGAAGCGGTGATGAGAAAAACAAGAGAAAGGAAGAAGCACCCGAGAAAAGGGCGGAAGGGCAACAGAAAAAGGCGTTCGAGGCCAAGAAGCCGATAGTTTGCTATAACTGCCAACAGACGGGGCATATTTCTTTGGGTTGTAAGAACCCGAAAGTTGTGTTAATGTCACTCTGTAGTAATGACGAAAACATGAAATTGCTAGAGCCATACATCCGAGACCTAGTCGTGAACGGCCAACCGTGCCGCGTGCTCCGCGATTCGGCCGCCACTATGGATGTAGTGCACCCGTCCTATGTCGAGGAGAGTCAGTTTACAGGAGAATGCGCATGGATAAGACAAGCAGTAGAGACAAACAGTGCATGTCTCCCAGTAGCAAGAGTCCGCATCGAAGGCCCTTTCGGTGTTCTAGACACTGAAGCTGCCGTTTCGGCACATCTCCCAGTGCAATACCCGTATTTGTTCTCAAATAAATCAGAGTACTTGCTGCGACAAAAAGGAATTGGGTTCAGTGAGGGTATCGTACAGGCCTTAACTCGATCCAAAGCAAGGGAGCTCGCCGCTCAGACAGTTTATAAAGATCCGGTGGCAGACGAAACAGCTTCAGCGGCAGAGCCTTCTTTACCTGGCACGAAACTGGACCACCCTATAATGGAGCCTCAAAACACAATATCTAAAGAAAGATGTAAGAAACCGGATGAATCCGAGGCATCTCGAGAAGTAGAATGCACTATAAAGCTGTTAAATGTAAGTCCTACAGAACTGATAGTGGAACAGGAAAATGACTCCACTCTCCGTAACCTAACGCCAGACGCGAAGGAAGGGGTGGCTAAGCAAAACATTCAGTTCACCAAGAAGGGGGGCGTCTTGTACAGAAAGTACACGAGTCGAAAAGGAGTTCGGTTTAATCAGCTAGTCGTACCGTATCCTTTCCGCAAGGAGCTGCTGCACCTGGTCCACGGAGGTTTGTGGTCAGGGCATCTCGGCATCAAAAAAACAAAAGAATGTTTGTTACGGGAGTTTTACTGGCCCGGCTGCTTTCGGGAGGTGGAGGCATTTGTAAGAAGCTGCGACACGTGCCAACGCGTTGGCAAGCCAGGGGATAAGGCTAAAGCACCTATGAAGCTGGTCCCCATTATCACAGAACCGTTTCGCAGGCTAGTTATAGACACAGTGGGTCCACTTCCTGTAACGCAGTCCGGGTACCGGCACATACTCACAGTGCTCTGCCCGGCCACGAAATTCCCGGAAGCAGTACCGTTAAAGGAGCTCAGCTCGGAAGAGGTAGTTAAAGCGCTTTTATCTATCTTTGCACGTGTAGGCTTCCCTGCAGAAATTCAGTCCGACCAGGGATCTGTTTTTACAAGTGCACTAACCTCGACATTTCTAGAAAAGTGTGGTGTTAAAATCATCCACAGTTCAGTGTACCACCCTCAGTCAAATGCTGTAGAAAAGGTACATTCAGTCATGAAACGGCTGCTACGCGCCCTTTGTTATGAGCAAAAAGAGGATTGGGAGGCTTGCTTGCCCGCAGCTATGTTCGCGCTTCGGGTCGCTCCTCACGAATCAACAGGGTTTTCGCCTGCGGAGCTTGTTTACGGACGTGCTCTTCGCTCCCCACTTCGCATTGTTCGAGAATCTTGGGAGGGCCGGGCGGACGACCCTTCGGTAGTAGCATACGTACTTGAGCTGTTGGACCGACTTCACGCAGCTCAAGAACTAGCGGAGCAGGAAATGCGCAGAGCTCAAAACAACGCTAAGCGCTATTATGACAAGACAGCCCGGACGCGAAGCTTTCGAGTGGGGGAAAAAGTGATGATACTGAAACCCTCACTGAAGAATAAACTTCAGGTCCAGTGGGAGGGACCTGTTGAGGTGGTTCAGAAATTGTCAGACACAAATTACTTGGTTACTGGACTGGGAAGGCGTAAAAAGCAACAGGTGTACCACACTAATCTGCTCAAACCGTACCAGCAGAGGCATGCCGTTGTAAACATGTCGCTCAATCAACCGGAAGAAATGCCTATTGATTTCCCGGAGTTAACAACAGAAAACAAAGACATTGGCGAGACTATTAGTAACCTGGTAGAGCAGGCGGAGTTGGAGCCAGATCAGAAAGCGGAACTGAAGGAACTATTGTTTGACTTTAAAGAAACATTTTCAGACACACCTGGCAGAACCAAAGCCCTAGTTCATGATATTGAGCTGACATCTTCGGAACCAATTCGTTCTAAAGCTTACCGCGTTTCCCCGAGGCAACGGGAAATAATGGCCGCGGAGATAAACCGAATGCTCGAGCTAGGAGTGATCGAGCCAGGAGAGAGTGATTACACCTCGCCTCTGATCTTGGTTGAGGTCCCAGGGAAAGAGCCGCGACCGTGTATTGACTATCGGAGGCTCAACTCGATTACAAAGGACCAAACTTATCCAATTCCGCATATTGAGGAAAGACTTGAGCAAGTCAGCAGTGCCAATTTCATCTCGACTTTGGATTTAGTCAGGGGATACTGGCAGGTGCCTCTAACTGAAAGGGCTAGTAGGCTTGCGGCGTTTATTTCCCCGATGGGAACATTTCGGCCGAAGGTCCTTAGTTTTGGATTAAAGAATGCCCCTTATTGCTTTTCTGGCCTAATGGACAAAGTGTTACAGGGTATGGAGGACTTTGCCCTCCCGTACCTAGATGATATTGCTATTTTTTCTTCTTCCTGGATAGACCACATGAAACACTTGCGAGCTGTGCTATGTCGTCTGCGTGAGGCCGGCTTAACAGTGAAGGTTGCGAAATGCCAATTGGGGCGCGCTGAGGTAGCTTATCTAGGGCATGTAATAGGCCAAGGCTACCGCCGGCCGTCAGAAGTAAAGCTGGCCGCAATAGACAACTTTCCCCAACCACGAACCAAGAAAGACATTCGGTCGTTTCTTGGATTGGCCGGTTATTATCAAAGGTATATCCCGCGTTACTCTGACATTGCAAGTTCCTTGACAGACGCTCTTAGAAAGACTGAACCCCAGACCGTAAAATGGGATGGGGCCAAGGAACATGCATTTTCTACGCTAAAGAAGGCACTAAAAAGTCAGCCAGTGTTGAGCGCGCCTGACTACTCTAAGCCGTTCATTCTTCAGTGTGACGCCAGCGACCGGGGTATGGGTGTCGTGCTTTGTCAGAGGGGAGAGAACGACCAGGAACACCCTGTACTGTATGCCAGTAGAAAGCTTTCTGTTCGTGAGGAAGCATACAGTGCCTCAGAAAAGGAATGTGCCTGCGTTGTTTGGGCTGTGCAGAAGCTAGCTTGTTACATCGCCGGTTCTAGGTTCACAATAGAGACTGACCACTGTCCCCTCACATGGCTACAGTCCATGTCATCGAAAAACGGCCGTCTTTTGCGCTGGAGCTTAGCTCTTCAACAATACACCTTTGATATCCATTACAAGAAGGGTAAACTCAACAGCAACGCAGATGGTCTGAGTCGTTGTCCCTAGTACCCCGAGGGCTTCAAAACGATTTTCTGCTTTCTATCCTCGATTTGAGGCCCACTAGTTTTCTGTATTTATCCAATCATGTGTCAAGTGTTTTGTTTAATGTCTTCAAAAGTGGCTGATGTGGTGTTGCGACTCGGCGGGGGCCACAGGAATAAAGTTGAGGTAGAAGGAAATGACTTCCACAGGTGAATCTGAGTCTGGTGATTCTGAGTAGAGAATTGCCGTGTGCTTGCTTGTGTGTGGGTGTGCTTTCGGCGCAGTTTCCGCAGTTCCTCGTTTGTGGTGGGCGGAGAATATGGTGGAGGGGTTCACCTCATCCCTGCGAGCAACGCCCTCTTGGTCGATGATCATCGGATCCAGTGTTCGGGACCAAAGTAATAGAGGAAGAGCCGACAAGCTGCAATACAGATCCCGCTGCACAGTACCTGCTGGCCACTGCACCTCGGGATCTTCTTTCCCCGGCGGAGAGGCTGTTAGGACCGGCGCCAGGTCTGACAATGGATCGGCGTTCCTTTTGATGTTCCTTTTGAGTCGCCAAACGGGTTGGCGGCCTGTGTCCGCCATGTATTGTTCCCACCTGGCCGGAGGGTGCGGCGTCCTGCCGCCGCGGCGCCGTGAGCAGTTCGGGAGACCACCGGTGCAGCTTCTTCTTTGGAAGATGACGGCGGCGGCGGCGGCCGGGAATCGTCCCGCTAATTGAACGAATCGTTCGGCACCATTTGAAGCTTGTTTACGGCGGCCCTTTCGATGGATGCAGTCATCAACTTCAGACCCCTCGCCCAGCGACACACCTTGACGGGGGGGGGAGCCGCGTTCGTGCCACATGGCCGTGCGGTGACCACGCTTCAGTTTTGAACGTTCGCGTGGACCGTGCGTGCTCGTCACCCTCGCGGGTAATGTGTGGTCCGTGATTGGACGGTGCCCTCTGTACGCGGTCCCCGATCTAGGGATCTGGGGAGGACAGACCCTTTATAATGAGCCCCCACGGCTCATTCGGGGTGCTTTTTCGAGTGGAGAGCTCGCCATGTACGAAGAACGCCACTATATATCTAAACTTTCTTATTGACCTCTCTCTAATGTAAATAAACGTCTGTTCTCTGTTTTCCCATATAAGCATTGCTTCTCGCTATAAGGGACGAGTCCGATGGGAGCCAGCTACCAACGACGAGACCCACAGGACTCAGGTCCCAACAATGCTCGCATTTCTTTTTTGCGAATAAAAATATGATGGTTCGAATTTCATTGTACCTTTATTAAGGTGCAAAAGAGTATACCTAAAGGACTTTCGAGGTACACTGTTTATGGGCAGCAATCCAGTTGTTAAATAGTTATACTGTGAAGCGAGGCAGCTCACGTTTTCGCGTGCATTACAGCCTATTGTGTCGACGGTGAGTCTAGGCAACATGGATCAAGCTGTATTCTCGCCCTGAGCCCCTTATCTTCATGTCCGCTTGACAGCGAGCAAGGGCAACCTGTGTGTCTGCTGGAAACTGGTGAAGGATAAGATAAGATAAGCTGCAGGCCACTCAGGAGCAGTACCAGCTGCGTGCTGCATTAAGAGCCACCACTTTGCACACACCTTGATAAGGCATGTCCGGGACACGCCTGTAGTGTGTCTACAGCCCCTATCAGTTAATGGCCCGACAGGATTGCACTACATAGCTCAGCATCAGAAACCCAGCCTGTGCGTTCTCCTGGCGGCTTTAATTCGCGCAAATTTTCCGGACAGGATCGGGCACTACGCTACAGGTATTATTGAAGACGCGGTTTTTATTTTAATGCATACGTAAGATACACGCTCTCATAAGAATAACTGTAGTGTGGGGAAAGCAATGCAAACTTATTGTAAGGCAAGTTAATTGTATCCTTAGATGAATAGAGATGCACTGTGGGACTTTATGAGAAGTTTTGTAACAACTTTTGGTCAGTGATTTGTCAGTAAACCCCCCACCCCCCTCCCGACATCCCCGGGACTGAACAACCGGCGCGTCAGTATGTAACAAATTAGTTAATTCATGATCTACGGCACACTTTTTGTAATTGAATACTCGACCGATGTCTTTCAAGCTGACGATAAAGAGAAAAACATTTATTCCCCTATTAGAAAGTCACCATTTAACATCAGCAAAATCAACACTTGCAGCGAGGAGACGCTAGGTAAGCGAAAATTCGGCATGATTTCCCGCGACAGCTCGTGACGTAACGGATTTCGACGGCTTATTTTGAGGCTCGCATAGTTATTAATCGGCAAAAATGAAATACTACATTGTCATCTGCGGGGGAAAGATCTAACGTGCGAAGTTTTGAGGAACTTACCAAGTAACATGCAATAAAAAGTATGCACCAAGTGGTTCAAAAGTACTTACTAAGGCCGTGACATCGCTATCGGATTCAACTCTGAAAGCTTAAGGGTCTCTAATTCTCCTTAAGGAAATGTCAGTAAATTCCGTACTCGCGACTCGCTCCTGAATCCGTGACCTCACGCTGACTTCCATGGACAGAAATTTCGGTGCGACATTTAAAAGTGAAATAAACCTATAATCACGAAATTATTGACAAAAAAGATGCTTAGGGAACAATTATTAAATCTAAATTGATTCACTGTTTCACCTTAACATCTCTAATGCACTGATGCTGTAGGTTTGAGATTGTTTTCTGCATTTTTTGCAATGTTTCTCCGATAAAATGAGTAAGTTCTGAGGCAGCCGGATCATCTTATGATGATCTGCGAAAGGACTGGTAAAATGTGCATTATTAATGTTAAAGTACCAATAAAACAACACATTCTGGTTCATGACACGCAGAACCTAAAGCACCTGCGCCACGTAGTGCTTTTTAAGCTGTGTTCAGGTCATGACGTGCCTCACCTTTGCGCAATACCTCCACCGCAAGTTGTTTTCTCATCTTGCGTGATTGGCTGTGTCCGGTTGCTCTCACGAGCATAGAGGCCCCGCGTGGTCACATCCTTTAATCCATTGTCACTGGCCGCAGCGTAAGAAGAGCGCAGCCGAGTCTCAGACGAAAGGACTTCATGAGTACTCCTCCTGCACAGGTAACACAGGGAAGTTTAGTTTAAGTCATAGTGACCAGCAACGGCGAAGTAATCACTAAGTAGTCGTGAAGGCATAGCCTGGGCATGTCATATACGTATTGTTCACCCCAGTGTGAGTGAATTGACAATTCATGTTTTGGGACTCCAAAGCTGCTGCGTCGAAAAAAAAATTGTTAAGCGATAGTACACTGACTATGCAACAAGTTAACATGGGCACGACTCACTGCGAACGAAAACACGCCAGAAAGTATGAAACTGTGGTCACCCAGACCGCTAGGAAATGTCACCGTGATATTCTAGCAACAACTGAATAAGATGCCACAGCTTTCAGATGTACGCGGAAAAACTTAGCATCGATTAAAAATAATAAGAAAAAAATGTTCGAAAATAAACTAAGTAAATTGGTAGACCAGGCTAAGTTTGAGATTCGTGACAGTATTAACCATGCAAGATGCAACACGGGCATGGCGAGCATACACACAAAACCAGCATCGGTCCTGTGTGTTATACACACATTCTCCCACGCACACACATTCGCCCATTGCGGCATGCACTTAAGCCCCCAAATTCGATAACCTTGAATTGAACATTCTCTTTTTGTCATCCGTCATTTGCCATACAAGCGCAGCGTTTTCATAATTCTTAACGAGCAACAAATTTCCAGCAGTGATCAGCCACCACCAGAGGTTACCACTTATCAGTGGAGCATTCTTCGAAATTATTCGGGTTGAGTGGGGGGAGGGGAAGCCTGCATCTCCTGCCCCGCCGTCCATCCCCTCCGGCAAGCAGAGGTGCAATAAAACGCCGACGACCCCAAAGAGGCGGCTACGGGGGAGTCCCCGTAAAAGCGATAGCACATCGCACCCCGCAGACGTCATTGCCGAAGGCATCTGTCGTAACAGCTCCGCCATCTTCCAGGATGCGCCACGCGCGACTGGCCACCAGAATGTCGGCACAAAGAGCCGCGAAACCATCGTGGCGGGCAGATCGACGCGGCGAGCTGGGCGCTGAAATCGCCTGACGGGAAGCCCTTATCGTCCGACAAGACCCATTCGCGACGATTACCTCGTAACGCTCCACCGCGCGTAGTGCACCTCTTGGCGGTGAACGACGTGGCTTGTCGGCTGCATCCGACTGCTGGGCGATGCAGAGCGACGACGACGCGCCATCGCCCGCTGCGGAGAGCGCAGTGGCGCACACGTAGGAGCTTCTGTTGTGCTTCACGTGTTGCCTTTGTTTGTAGCTGTTGGTAGTAGTACCGCATACGTGTTGGGGCGAATTTGCCCTCGGGGTTTTCCTCCGCTAAAGCGGCTCATCTAGCCGTGGGCGAGCTTGTTGTACGAGCGTGCCTCGGCGTGAGCGGGGCAGCGCTTTTTCTGGACTTCGACTCAGCGCGCGCGCGCGAATGCGTACGGACAACTCAAGGACGTCGAAAGTTCTAAAAGAGGATGTAGCAAAAGGTGAAGAGTCTCGTGCGCGAAGACGCGTCTAGACCGGCTTGCGAAACAGGCCGAACATATAGATAAAATAAATCTCCCTCTTTCATTTGAACACCGCGTAAAAACGACCTTGCACTAGAGATAAGAAAGAGAAATGCCAGTTAATGGTGCCAAGGAAAGTGCAGGGGATGCTATTAGTAGCGATTGTAATGTAAATGTAAAAAAAAGTGTACGTAAGAATGGCGTGCCGCTGACAGGGTCCGAACCTGCGACCTTCGAACAACATACTTTCCTTGCCATCAGTGTCTGTTAGTTGTCATTAATATTGTGTCTAACAAAAGATCAGCGAGCTCTTAAAACTTCAGCTTCTTTCCGTCCCTCGAAATCATGCCTGCTGGTACTCTCGAAGGTAACGTATATTCCTATGATCAGTGTAAACGAGAACTGAACCCCCCCCCCCCCCATGAAGGTTATAAACAAAAAAAGTGATAGCTCCCAACCCTTTTTCATACGGGCGCCGTATGAAAAAAAAACAGCAAAAAAAGCTTTTCCCCCCACCTCACCCAAAGTAAACTGCCGAACTTCAAATGAAGTTTATTCATTCAAATAAAAACTGCTCGCTGGCAGGCAGTCGCTCCAATATTTCGTGTTGTCATGACCACGGATTACACTCACGGTATGTATATTTTACTGGCACCTAACTATTCTTTCGGCAACTGCACGTGAACGAATAAGGCATAAAAGGAGTCTCCAAAGAATAACATTGTTTTCAAACGGGCAAACGAACCATTTCTTACCACAACCCCATGCTATATGGCACGGATATCTTTTACCTGAAAACATACTGGGTGTTTCAGGGAACACTTTCAAAAACTCCTGAAACGGGCTAAGAGAAAAAGGCGCCTTCAGAAGGAAACGTAATTGCGGCGGACGTCAGAAAAATCTCAAACACATGCAAATCAGTTTGGTTATTAATGAGAACTTATTGATTAACTTTCCAATTAGCAAATGCTGGAGGTTATTGTCAATGAAAATTTTGTAGCAATCGATAAGACGCCATAAGATTCTAAAACAACGACAAAGGTCGTATTCTTAAGGCATGCAGCGCTGAAACCCCCCCCCCCCCCCTTTTTTTTTTTTTCCAAGATAAGGCAAGTCGGTGTTGAGCAGCGCCGGAGGAAGTCTTGCGCAAACGCAACGTCCACCAGTGACACGTTGAAAGTAAAATGTACACGTGCTACTTTCCTCAGCCAGGAATCCTCGATATTCAGCACAGGCAGTAGCCATTCACGTATTCGCAGGGGGCAAGGAAGAGGCCAGTTATCCGATACCGCAAGTTTTCACCAGCGGACGTTGCAAACGAATTAGATTTCCGGCGCTTCTATTGCACCGAATCACGGTTTCAAGCGACAGACGACGCCAGGCCTTCGATGGCCGAGTGGCTTCAGAGAATGACCTCTTTTTTTTTTTTCGTTAGCTTTCAGAGTCGGCATGGCCGTTTCCATGGCTACAAACTCGTTATTGGTGATAAGCCCCAAACGTCGCTAGTTAAAAAAGCTCAATAAACAATATTGAATTACTAACTATGCAACTGACACGTTTCTCACAATTAGGGATGTCCATCAAACCTGACAGCCAGCTCCTTAAGATATCTGCTCTTTCTTTTTTATCTCAGAAAACTTCTTTAGAAAGTTTTGAAGGTATTCTGTGAAACAACCGGTATACTGACCAGAGACTACATGGCAACACTTTCCTTTCGAACTGTAGTCGAAACCTGCTTGAACATACTTGCTCGAAACGTTGAATTACGCGCAGTACCGCGCCGCAAAGGAAGATTAGTATGCGAGACGGGCATTGGTTAGACAAACCAGTTTCCTCTTGTTAAAAAAACTGGAAACGCTGACACGAACACGTTTTCCTATATATACTATATAATGCATCGGAATCGAAGCGACCGCACAACCTGCGGCTGACGGGAGGCGGATCTTCCGAGATTACATGGATGTTTTTACTCTAGGGCCAAGGCGTAAACCATGGACATGAACGTTACAATATCGCGGCTTCATATTAAAATAGGGGGGGGGGGGGGGAGAAGGTGGGGTACTTGCAAACTGCATCAGCAGACGGTACCAGTGAGCCATGACGAGCATACCTAAATACGAAAACAGTCAAGGTTATTAGCGGCGTCAAACGTTGAATCTCAATCGCGATCGGGCTAGGTACGCATCGATATCTCGATCAGGACTGGCTGTTTTACTTGAGTTGCAAAAGGGAGCCAATAACTGCTGAGAAATTTGATCTTTAGACTGGGTCTAATCGTAATCAGCAGCTTCACCCTGTGACGCCAGATGGACTCCGTTGCTCTCGCCTTTATTGTCTGGCACCGTTTTCTACTATTAATGAACCAAACTGCCCATCAATACATGTTAACCTCCCAGTACATACCCTTTTACACAGAAGTACTAACGAATATCACGAAATCACGACTTCTTTCAGAACTAGGGAATCAGCGAGTGCGTCGTTAACACGTACCTATTACACATGAAAGGGAAAACAAAATATCCAATCATTTGAAGAACGAGACTACCGAAAAAATTTTCCGGTAGATATATGCTACGGTCGGGAGGACGTCAATGTTTCCTTCCGCAACTATTTCACCACCTGGCGGCATTCCTCAAAATCATTGGCAACGTGGGTGTACAAAATAACGGTCCTACAGTGGCGCCACGTGCGGTAGCCTAACGAGATGAGACGCCCATCAAACGAGAACTATTGTTGCCGGACGAACAGACAGCCCGGCAGGCAGGGTAGGTCGCGCTGCGCAGCCCACTCTTTTACGTCGCTGCACACCACGTCCAAGACCTCTCTGACCCTGAAGAACCGCGCCGTGCGAGCGAGCGGCCGGCGCTGTTCGCGTCAGAGCTCGTTAGGCGCGCTTCTTGCGCAACCACGCGCACGAAGCACCGGCGACTTTCACACTTGAGCCCTCCGCGTACAAGCTGCAATTGGCGCCGCGTGGTCGTGACCTTTTTCCAAGCGAGCTGCTTACGAATGCGAGTGCACGTGAGACGGCGATCCTCAACGCGGCAGTAAATCATCACGCAGTGACCTATAGAATGGAGCACCGTGTCCGCAGCGGCGTGCAAGTCACTCGGCACTGTGATGGAATCGGCGAATCGCAATTAGGTCGCGTCGGCGAACACAAACTGCGAGTTAGGCAGAAGGAATGGGCTGACTGATGACTAGTTGAAACAAACGAATCACTTCAACTTCGTCTGACCAGCAGATACGGTACGAACCATAGGTCCTTCCTGTACTACATGAAAGAAAGAGATGCACAATCTTGTGTAATGGGCAATAAGAAAAAAATCGCAGCATGTCCACGGAGTGAATGATGATGAGTGGGGCAAAGCTTCGGAGGGTTTTATCGGTAAACCGTGAACCGGCTGTACCGTCATCTAGTTTTATAACACATCACATCTTTTCATCATATACATGTACCGCCATCTCTCTAAGAGAACACTACAAGAACTAAGCTAGAGGTAGCTACCTACATACGTCGAAGATGTACAGACCCACACCTTAAAAAGCTTCGCCCCTCCCCCTCCCTCCGAAAAAAAAAACTTTCCTGCGGTTTCAGTGGGACCCACCATTCGGTAATTGTCAGTGTATCAAGTAAATTATTTTTTAACGGTGGACTTCGAAGGTGTGTGCCAAATCAACGATCACATCAGACCATTCGAGGTTCGGCTGTGGAAACCAGCGAGTACATGTCCCGCATGAACCCAAGGTGCGCTTGAGTCAACCTGATCCTCAGTAAAGTCGACTGCAGTCCGTATTCGATCGAGAAGCGACCCGCAAAATGCGAACTATAAACGCCTTGCTTATTCATGACCTGAGTGGCTAATTGCCAGTATAGCGCTGCACGACAACGCCTATCAATAGTAATTAGTGCGGCACATCCAGAGGCGCACGAAATTATCTAAAAGGAGCTTGCGAGCGCAGTATACGAGTCAGGACAACACGCGGACCAGCAGTGCAGGCGTGCTGCAGGAACAACGTTTTGGAAAATATTTGGCGCTCTTTGATGAGCTATCAAGGATCCACCACTACTGGGCATTGTTGACGGAATGTTACAACATGTACGCGCAGACGTGTAATGATCGTTCAAAAAAAGTTCCAACAGTACTTTGCTCCCCCCCCCCCCTTCTGCCCCTCCCGCCTCCCCACAGATACACAGAAGCTGCAACTTACTATTCAGGAGAAAGACAATACAGACAATGCCACACCAACCGTTGGAACGACAACGCTGAAGTAATGACAGTTTTCTGGCGACCTATGTCAAGAAACGCCAGACACACTGGAGAACGCATTAACCTGTATCGCAGAAACAAAAATGAATTCAATATATTGAGGACAAGATACGTGCCCGATTTTCGAACGTCGAATGATCATACGAAAACGGAAAGACTGTATGGTTTATGAACGCGACAGTTTGTGCTAGTCGCTACGCACGTTGACAAACGCAGACGATCACTTCATATACGTTCGAATGAGGCAGTAATCTAGCAGCCCAGAAACCTCGAAGCGTCGCTACCAGTGGACAAAATCACACGTCACGGCCACGTTTCTCACATCCGCAGCGCAGCCCGCACACCTATAAGCTGCAGGAAAACCAGGGCGTAGAGATTGCACAAGAACGTGCACGGTCGAAAGTGTTGGCATCTCATGAGAGATGCCTACACTTTCGCTGCTTCCGCAAAGACTGCGGCGGCACCTCGCCCCCGTCCGCCCATTATGCGGGAGCGAAGCCAAGCCAGCCGACTGTCGTGATCGCGCATCGCTTATACGGCGGCTGCGTTACAAGTATAAAAGTGCATATTGCATGCGCACCCGCATGCGGTATATAGGCTCGATCGGCGCTGTCGCCTTCCATCGTGAGCACACGCGAAGTCATTAAAGGACGCAAGGGTGACCCGACGTTAATCTACACCTCGACAATTGCGTAACCACAGGAATTACGAGTTCATTACGGAAGGTCACGTGGGAAGCTGGCCGGAGATATGCAGCAGCCATGCACCTGGGTCGAAACCAGGCGATAAAGAAATACGCTTAGCCCCTGTGCATTTCGGTCGCCACGTACGGTTTGGTTCCACTATACGACCCTGGGGTGACTACCGCACGGACACACCACATGAGCATGCGCAGAGGTTGTTAAAGGTTGAAACAAATGGTTCGACTAACCTTATTTTCAGGTCTGGTAGTGACGACTATCAACAAACGAGCGGTAATGTGTTGGAGCCGATAATTAATTTGCATTAGTGTGCCCCCAGTCTCCTCACCAATGCGGCTATATAGACGCCCACTGAAGTAAAGAAGGCAAAAAGGCAATTTAGAAGATAAACGAAATAGGCTGACAGTCGCAGCCACATGTATACGCACGCCGCCAGCTCATATTCAATAGTCATTGCCCATCTTGCAGCGAATTGCCGGGCATTAGCGAACATATGTAGACAACGAACTCCTATAGACATGACGCCATGATACATGGAACCCCGAGCACTGGCTTCTGCAGCGGTAAGGCAGCAACTTTCCTCAAAATTCGCAGCCGTGTTCTCGCTCGTACTGCTGGCCAAGCACGAAAAACTTGACAGCAGCGTTACGACCAAACCTGTCTCCAACGAACAAGGAAAGGTCTTGGCATCCAGCACATGACCCAAGTGCAAGTGTATACAAGCATCGCCAGAGATCATGTCACATCCTCGTAAACGCATTAAGGTCGTTCACTAGATTAGCAGCGCATGCACGCACGCGTGATCATACCGCATGTCCGCGTCACTGGACAATGAAGCCAGCAGAAGTGGCCCGAGCCACCAGGACAGAAGAGACACGCGCCCGGCCATAACGAGGGACGTTTGCCCTCTTATGTCTGCATTAAATTTCGACCGCACGCACACAGACACAAATCGTTCCGCGCGAGCTCCCCATTAAACTGCATCCGAGAATGGCTGCGGTGGTTTATGGTGCACAACGCTATACGCGTATACCACACAGGCGGAGCCATTGAAGCTGCAGCCACGCACTACGCAGCGAGGGTTCAAATGTGGGACTTCCATCCTCCCTTACTTTTAACAAAGCGCCTGAAAAAAAGAAACCTCCAACTCCCCCCCCCCCCCCCCGCACACACTGAAAGGCACGCCCAGCAATCTCATCTCGGTGCAAGCACATTTCCTCATTTCTTCCTCTGGATGATACAAACGCGAGACAAGAATCTATAGAGGGACCAGAATAACGGAGCGAGAGTTGCGTGTGCGCACATGCACACACGCACACACATACACACACATACACACACGCGCACGAGGCGATATGTAGGACGATACTTCCAGGGAAGGCACGCGGCCCTATCAACGAAACGAGGCTGGCTTCAGCGAAAAGGAACCACTAAACACGCCACAGCGGCCCGGGAGAGGAACTCTTCTTTTTCGGCCGACCGACCCGGTCCCGCTGCAGCGTCGAGGTCACACCCGGAGAGGTCAGCCAAAGGGTCAACACGCAGCAGCGGTTGTGCGGACCGGTTCCCCGCATGGGCGGTGCTCGACGCCAACGGATCCGCAATCAGAAAACAGCGACGGGAACGGAACGCTGTATTACGATGAGGCGCCCGAAGTGTCTTCCACGACGAGGAGGGCCGCCGAGGAAATAACGGTACACGAGAACGCAGGGCCCACCATTGCCATTGGTGAACAGGACATGTGTGTATATATATATACACTTCAATTCCTCGTATACTGATCGCTACGCGCACATATATACGAATTCACAGGCCAACCACGAAAAGTAGGCAACACTAAGACCCGAATTATATTCAACTGCGGACAAAGAAATGGATATGTATACGTTGCCAATCATTCGCGACCCGGGCGTGCTCACGAAGATTTCGAGTTTGCCGAGTACTGAGAATGATGGGGATGAAGGAGGAATAACGGGGAGCCGAGATCTGAACTGTCACTTGGGACACATTTAGCTGTATAATGAGGAAGAATGATACCCTATACTCGCAAAAGGGCCACCGAGAAAGGTAAATTACGAGAAGGGAAGCTTTCAATACGCGACGAAGCCCGGACAAAGAACAGCGCCGAGTTGGCAAAGCAGAAAAGCGGACGCTGACCTCGAGGTCGGGCCGCGCGACCAGGTCGACAATAAGCGATCGTTTAACCACCGAGCGTGCACATCGCTGCCAACCGCCATTTCGGCGACTGTTTGTTGCACGAGTGCATAAGATGAGAACTGCATATGAAGGCGGCGCGAATTCGAAATGACAACTCTGAGGAAAACCTATAGTTTCACCGATGACCACAGTAGCTTGTCGGATGACTCTGCACGACAACGTCGATGATGTGCAGGCAGCTCACATGTGGCAGATCAAGACCCCCTTAGAGACACATTTCCATTGGTTTCGTGACATCACTCGAAGGGACCGTGCGGCGATGCGTTCCGGTACTGCTGTAAAATCATATGCAGGAACACTCCTTTCATAATTTCAGAGCGCCGCACTTGAGTCTGATAGTTTAGGCAATTTTTAAAGGGTGCCGAATGATATGGAATATCTAAGTAATCATTCCATCCTAGGTAGAAGCAAACTGTGCAAATCGTTTTCCGAGTATATTAAGGAACTGCCATATCCGCGATCACAGAAGGTAATATTTTTAATGACGATACAGGAAGATAGATCAGCCTTTGACAGCATTTCTCCAAAACTCCTTACCGAGAAGAGGGGAACTTAAAAAGGCAGTGATGGAGAGAGGTATGCACGTATACGTGGTGCAGAAGATCGAGATACGCTGTACACGTGCGTTACCATATAATTGTAGACGAGCGCAGCGCGAAAGTGTTCACTATGCCGATAGAAGAGCTGCACAGTTCACTAATGAGATTCTTTCTTCCCCTTCCTCCAGAAATGACCAACGTTAACATTTTAACTTCGCCCCCATCAAACGAATTCTGAAATCGGTGAACTCGATGTCCCGCAGAAAAAGAAAAAGCCTTGTCCACAAAAAAGACCTAACGTATATACACCTTGCCTCGCGTAACGCGAAAAGTGTACTAAGGTGTATAATGTCATTTAATCACGAGCTTTGAAGACTTCAATACAGCGTACGCAGTGAAACGCGCAAGCGGCATACATACACCATATAGCTGGACATCATTGCGCAACTTGCACAGCGTCGCTTGCCTAGTGTATAAAACTGGATATAATGAATAATGCAGCATATACGAAAACACTAGCGTAACCTCATCACACGCCGCAGTACACGCATACACGACGCGCGAAAGCGCCATAAGGTCAATAGACGATCTACACGAGGCGACGCGTATACACGACTGGCCAGCAGCAGCTAGACGTGTCATCCAGAGGCGATTGTTCGCGGACAAAGAGAGAAAAGGCCAGCAGCCGGCGGGACCAGGCACGAAAACGTCGTGGTCTGCCGGCGCCTGCTGCTTAGAATGCAGCGCCGTTATAACGGCACCGATTCGTCGGCACACGCCTGCTCTCCAGAGCATGAAGCTATATGGACTGAGGAAGGTCACGGACGCCGCAGAAAGGACGGGAGACACAAAAGACGTCGACGACAACGACCAGCTACGTACACGGACGAATGACTTCATACCACACAAACACACGCATCTCTGCAAATCTTTTTCATCCACAACGAAGGGTCCAGCGTGCGAATCTGCGCACCTCGAACGTTGGTTGATTTATTTTTCTGCCCTTATTTCGACGTCTCTTCGACGTGAACTCGCGAAAGAATGGCGGCCTATCAACCAGCAGATCTCACGCGAGTGCGAAGAAGGCTGCAAAAGAGTGAGGGATGTCTTGATGAAAAAGCGAGATGCAAAGCTCTGACCCCCCCCCCCCCATCTTTTTTTGCTGCTTAATTGTGGGAACGCATGTACACTACAAGGCCACGAAATTTGCTTCCCAGCAAAAAAGGAGTATATAGCACATCGCTACATGCATACAAGACCAGCGATGAATGAAGGAAAATGCAGCGGCCGCGGCCAACGCCGAAATTGTAGTGGCCTCCGTAGTCGTCCAGATGGAGAAGGAAGGAACAAAACAAAATAAAGCAACAATTGTCGTCGCGGTGGGATATATAGTGCGGCAAAGAAAAAAAAAAAACAGCCGCCAGATAACCTCCTCGCCCTCCGCGTACTCTTTTGCACAAACCAGGTTTCAGGGCCAAGGCAGCCGACATCGGTGTACCGATATCTACGAGAAAGAAGAGAGGAACCTCCTATTTTTTTTTTTTTTTCCGTGAAGGAAGCAGCCATCCATGACGGTTCTTGCGAATCCATAGATTGTAACAGAGGACGAAAAATAAAAACATCCCCATACTAAAGAAATTCAGGATGAGAAAAAAAACAAGCAATTTGCTAGTTTCATTCCTTTCTTTGGGGAACCATACGGACCTAGGCGCAAATAGCGGCGCAGCAACACACACAATAGTATAAGGCGGGCCGAGTGCGCACGACAACGGGGTGACGTGCGCGGAACGCAGGTGCGAATGGGAACGACAAACTGGCCATTGTTGCAGGGCCGCGCTATCCTCTGGGGGCTCAATGCGGCGTACAGTCCAGTGTTTACTACAAGAAAGTCTGCGAAGAGATTACACGAGGCCACACGAAGCAGCCGAGTGTGTACGATCGCCTCCATAGCGCTCACACGTAAGAGATAGCGAGCGGCTTGATGACGGCGGGGCTTGTACGAACCGCAGAATAGGCGACAACATCATCTCGAATACAGAAAGACACAGAGGCTCACAGTAAAAGGAGGCCTACGAACAGAGATGCGTGCTATGGAAGCAGAAAGAAAATACGCCCGCATGCAAATCGCACGTTGTGCTTGAACGAGCGTGCATCGGAGGGGTCAATGTCCGGAGAAGCGTAAGAAGGAAAAAATCGGCCGCCGTATAGGCGGGTGAACGTATATAGAGCGCTTCTGAAACGCAGAGCACCGGCCGGTTCGAGATTGACGCTAAAAGCATTACGCTTATTCTGCGACAGCGGCGCGAGAACAGACATAAATATTGCTACAAACACCGATGCGCCAAATGGCATGCGTCAACACGCACGCAGTTCGGAACTGCAGGCGGACTATATGCAACGAGTCCAACCACGTACTCCAAAGGTATAGGCGGCCACACGTAAATATAGATAGACCACTGACAGTATGCTTCAGAGAAAAACTAAACAAACAAATATTGGTTCGCAAGAAAGCTGCGTGATGTTTTTCTTCCGGGACGAGAGAAACAGTTTGCGAAAGGCAGGTGATTGTACTTGCAAAACGTAAGCATTTGCAAAATCGAAAGCGCTGGAGCGACGTCAGCCCCTGAAGGGGGCGTGCGGGCGAAGTCCCGTTGTGCTCATCGCTACATATATAATGGCTAAATGGAAGGTGGTTTGTACCGCAGGGGCGACACAGCCACCCACGCGAAACGTATATAAGGCCACCCAGAGCAAGCACCGCTCAAGCGGAGAGGGGAAACCTTGTACAGGAAGCGTGACGCGTATTTCTCCACGCATAATGTTTTTGACCCCAACCAAACTGTATACGAACTATGGTAGACCACCAGCTCGCACAGTACTGCTGACCTCAGACGATCCGAACGCGCCGTGAAAGCACGCAATTCGTCACGGAATGCGGCGCGCTAACGGCTCTCATTAGCGGGGTTACGTGCCTCTCTAGGCGGCAATCACGCAACGAAAACTATAGCGGCAGTGACCGCCATTGCTAAATCAATAACTATAGCGGACAAACACGTGTCTCCGACGACGATAACCACGCTGCACTGAAGGTTCAATTGGAGGGCGCAGAGGGCAAGGTACAGTTGTGGGTCAGGCAGCGACTTTCACATCCCACGCGTATCAAACCTTTGTGCGCTCTGGTGCGATGCACTAGCTGGCACGCGGAGAGAGAGAGAGAGAGAGAGAGAGAGAGACCGCTTTGAGGCACAGTATAACGTGCGGGCTTTGAAAAGAGGCGGCGAGTGCACGATTACGATCTTGACCAGACGTGACCCCAACACGTGCAGAGACAATTCGCCGCGTCGATCTCATTAACGAGCCGACAGGCTAGGAAAATGAATGAAAGTCACCTTTTTTTTTTTTACGTACTTTTGGTGATTGCAACAGTCGGTGAACGCAGCAGCGTGCGAGGAGGTCGGAGTATAAAAAGCACGCCCAAAAGCTTCCAACGGTGCGCCGGGAAACCATCCATATATCACCTGTTAAAATGGGCTCCGCGGGAGATCGTGATGATAACAGAGTCAGACTTTTTTTACAGCGAAGGCTGTTATGAGGTCACAACTCGGCTCACGCGCAGTTGTCCGCCGGCGGTGTCCGTAACCACATCGCGCGAAATTAGAAAAAAAAAACGAGCACAAATGACACAGTAGGGCTCGAACCCAGGTCTGCTCGGTGCCAGCCTAGTATTCCACCACTGAGCTACACCGCTGCTTGTGACATGTCAAACTTGCCTTAGGCAGGCTTGATGTCAGGAAAGCAATCGCGTTAATACGACTTATAAAGCGTTTTGAAACAACGAAAGAACAACCAGTCGTCGCATTATGCGAATGGCATAACGAGTGGGCCGTCCAATGCTCCTACCCACCACAAAAGCTTGTTCTTGTTCCCTTATTAGCTGTGGCACATACCCACTTCAGCCAAAATTCCTCATCGTCGTCAGCCACTTCATGAACAATTGGCCCGAAATTCCTTGCAAGTGTTTAGCGGATACCGCGATTCTCAGAAGAATGACGAAAAATAGCATGGCGAATGCCTGCCTTATACTGCCCAAACAAATTTATTAATAATTACCTGGTGGGTATCAAGCAAGTGTGCTTGCAGTGGTTACCAAATGAGTGTTTAAAAAAGGTTCTGAAAGGCCGCTCTTCTAGCTCTCGCTGTGACTGTGCTGCGCCTTCAGCGCTGACCTGGCGTTTTTTGGCAAGCGATTTGTGGGGGCGCCCAGAGAATGAACAGAGCAGTATTCGTGTACAATAAAATACTAGTTACTCGCCCATTGTTCACTCTCATATTTGACTATTTTCGACACGAGGGAGTGCACTCGCTAAGAGCTCACGCTAACGGTGAGAATGAACTTAAAGAGTGAGAATTCACGAGGCGATCAATAGGGATGCTCAAGAGAAAACGTTTTTACTTTTCACAAATTAAAAACCAAGCTTGGCTCGAGAGTTTCACTCTCATAAATGTTAAGCTGCACTCGTTGCAATAGCAAGACGGTCAAGCCTCTCGAGAATACGTTTGAAGGAATATACTGGCACATTTTTTTTTTTTTTTTTGTCAGGTGAGGCCCTCGAGAGTAAAAAAAAAAGAATACGTAAGCGTAATTAGTGTACCAAAAAAACTTACTCGCACGCTTACAAAATCTACAGTTTCGGTCACGTTCATGCGCAAGATGGCATGACGTTTCGAAAACCATTGTGTAAGTTTCAGTAGCTGACGTCATCGCAACTAACCAGGCTGGTGCTCCAAGCCACCAGAATCGATATTGCAACGTGTCGATGCCTGCAGGAGCGCGATGCGAAAATTGACCGACGTCGAAATAATATATCATTCGTTAGGCTTCACACTTGCTGGAGTTATTCGTACGGCGGAGTAAATTCTGCTTTAGAAATTGGTGTTAGTACTCGAAATAGATACCCTATGCTTCAAAACGACTGATGTTTTAAAGGGAAAAAAAAGCTTTCGCGTTTTTTTTTTTTTTAACAGCTTGCTTTCCATCATGTGTTAATCTGTTCCACAGATGCTAATGCGCAGCATTGGTCGCTTCAATGAGTACCTTTATCTTGAGCTTTACTTTGCAGAGACGCCTTTTCGATGGTAACGCTTTTTCCGCTCTTGGCCGGCAGTCACAGCGACGGTGCGTCCACGCTTTCAACAGGCTTCGCATGATAGCACTATAACGAGCGTAACTACGCATCACTAACCAAACCACAAGAGTGCGTCTGTATAGACCATTTCACTGTTTACAAGCAGAGCCCCTCGATGTCATCCGGTTACGTCCACCGATGTGCCAAAATAGCATCGATGGGCAAGAAGAGCTTTAGAAAATAGCCCGCCGATTTTCCACACTATTTTTCCCTTATTTGGCAAAATATGTTCAAATAAATGTTCTTTTGAGCTACATAAAAATTGTAAGATTCCCTGAAACTTGACGGACGTTCCTTTTATCTGAAAAGCTAAATAGGTACTTTTTTTACATTTAAAAGGAACTTGAAAACGTGCTTTCAGTATGGACGATAAGAGCTGATAAATGGACCGGAAGTTTTTTTTTTTTTTGGGGGGGGGGGGTGAAGGGAGCAACGCCTGTGACCTTGAAACCGTCTATAGTTTCCATACAGTACATCTCAAACATCGTTCGGCAAAGAAGGCATCCAGAAACACGGCGTAGAGTCGCCTAAAAAAAAAACTGATTACAATAGGTTAAGCAGCTGCCGCTGCACGTAAACGCCTCTCGAGCAAAGAAGTTGCACGCATGGGCATAGTGATGCCGAGGCTTTGTTGGCCTCATTAATGGCAGTTGTACTCGAGCGCACAAGGGACGTGAACGTAGACATGAATGTGAGTATAATTTATGTTTTAACGTGTCCGCTTGGATGGCATATTCGTGGTCTGCAACTTGCCGCTGTTCACAGAGCATGCCCATTTTCTCGTTCTGCACTTTTTTGTTTATGTCTCTCATATACATCTCCTTCATATGCCAATTTTCTTATTCGCCAATGAAAAAGTCTGCATCCTCGCCAAGCTGCCTAAATGGCAGCCTCTTCAGCACACGTTTTCGTATCATTACAGTGTATTGATGCGAAAATGAACGTCATTGTCATATCAAGGGTGCTTCACAGAACACGCCACACGTTCTCACTGTAACGCATTACAGGAGCGCCCAGGATCCGACATAGAAGGGGCATCTATCTTCCTTCTCTGCTCTATCTTTCATCTCCCCCATCCCCCTTTCATGCGCAGGGTAGCAAACCGGCTGCCTACAGGCTGGTTGACCTCCCTGCCATTCTTTTCCTCCTATTTTACTTCCTTCCTTCCTTGAGCTTAACTGCTAGGCAACTTTGGCCCGCGTCTCCCCCATCAGGCGATCAGCCTTGACATATAATTTTTATTTCATTATTGACTAACTGATTTCATATCCATCATTGTAAAATAACAATATCGCCATTCAGTCGAAATTTCGAATTTGGGGCGATCATCCAGTCAGTTACGCAGGATGAAAAAGTGGGCACACTGTCACAATAGCAGAGCACTAACGGCTGCGATTCATAACGCTTGCTCGCGACCAAGCCATCCTCGCGGCATTTTTTGAAAAGAAAATAAAGGAACGTTCCCGAGTGCGAGGCAATTATTTTGCAGGACGGCATCCACGCTAACGAACTGCCGATCCATTCTCCTTGAATGACAAAGGGCTACTTCGAAGAAAGGAAGATCGCGTGGTAATCGGCAAATACCAAATTAAAAACTAAGATCAGCAACAAACGCAAAAGCCTGCGCAACAAGTCATATATCAGGCCGGTCTAGCGTAAGCCATTGTCCTAAGAGTGCGGCGCAGCACCGAGTTACTCAAGGAGGACGGTCGTGAAGAGCGGAATGACTCATTCCGCCGAACAACGAACTCTCGGCAGTTCCTATCGGGCGCATTTAATATACGCCCAACAGGAAAAACCGCGCAATCGTTTACCAAATACATCTCTGGGACGAGTTTTTCAGATTAAAAAACGCGCGCTCAGAACCGTATTCACATACATAGTGGCTCCGGGAAAGGGTTCTCATCGTAGAGATCGATCCTCTTGAAAGTATCATTTCCCTCTGCAAACTTCAAAAAGAAATCGAAAAAAGTCCCGAACGGGGACAAGGGAGGCGGGTAAGGAAAAAAAAATGAAGAATTATTTTGTCACGCCCTGGCAAACAGTGTTCAGCTTACCAAAACAAAACAAAATGAATGAAACGTGAAACGGGACTCTTCTTGGAGAAGAAGTCTTGCTTCCAAGGAGAAACGAAGTCAAGCGCAGCGCTCCATTAGCGGAGCGCGCGAGCGCGACGCACTTGCGAAAAAACGACGAGAGCGTTCGCGGGACACGATCGATTGTGCGAGCCGGAGCGAAGCGCCTCAACCAGCGACAACGGCGGTTCCGCGAAACAGACTTCGTCTTTTTGCTTTGTTTTTGGGGACTTTTTTTGTGTGCGTGTGTGCCCACTCGCATAGGGGCGTTTATACGGCGTCGTAAAGGGTCTGTTCCTAGAAGGTGAATGTATGAGGAGGTCACGATACTCAGATAAAATAATCTGGGCGGCGCGACAGTTCTCGGTCGTGTTCGAAGAATATTACCTCTTTGCCACGCAATAGGCGTTACAGCTCAACATTTGCCACGGTGGAAAAAAAAAAAAGTACAGCTCCGAACAGGAGCAGGTATAGAACAGGAAACATAGGCATGAAATTTATGCGTGCGTCCCCTGGATTCGGGTGGGCACTGCCATGCGGCGTACGGCATGCGACAGACTCATGCTGACACGTCCGAGCTTCTGTGAAGTAAATTATTATTGTTCTTGTTATTGTTTTTGTTCTTGTTGTTAATATTGTTGTTGTTATTATTGTTGTTATTATTGTTGTTATTATTGTTGTTATTATTGTTGTTATTGTTGTTGTTATTGTTGTTGTTATTATTGTTGTTATTATTGTTGTTGTTATTATTGTTGTTGTTATTATTGTTGTTGTTGTTATCGTTATTATTGTTGTTGATCGCGAGCACACATGCAATCATTACCAGTTAGTAGTACCACAATGTCAATCATCGCCATACCCTCCCCCGCACCGCAAGTTTTAATGAAACCTCCATGCCTGGACCTGTACCATACGGTCTCGCTGAAGCAAAGACAAATCCCAAGGCTCTCAGGATCGACGTATGTAACTGCGCGGTAGTAAACACGGACGACAGGAAGATACAAGGACAAGCGCAGACTATCAACTGAAGGTTTATTTTTCACAAACCACATATATATGACTGAAACAGAAACAGAAAACACGAAAATCTACAAAAAATGATGACTTAGCACTTAACAATCGACAAAACGTGAACGTTTGACAAAAGCAGATTCAAGGACCATGTGCGCCACTTGCCAGATACCGTAGCTCTTTATCTAAAAGAGCTAACGACGGTTTGCTGACGCAGTGTTCTGGTTCCCGTGCCATTTTTTCCGCTTCGACAATCATACGGGTATGATCGTCTTGGTGCCTGAACATTACGACCGTGCTTTCGAACTGCGCAAGGCAGCCACACCTACTGACGTGCTGAGCTAAAAAACCCTCATTGCCAGTGCGCACATTGCGTGCGTGCTCGCGCAGGCGCTCATTTAGGCATCTCCCAGTCTGCCCGATGTAACACGCACCACAAGATAGCGGAATTCTATAAACTACATTCATGTCACATCTGACAAACTGGGTTTTATGCCTGACAGTGCAAGCTTGTTTGGGCCTATTGTTTACACATGTCATTTTGGCTAGCTGAGAGAGCTTGTAAGGTGCCGAAAAAACGACCTTTACGCCCATGCGCTGTCCGAGCTTTTTTATCTTGTGAGATAGCTGGTGCTTATAAGGGATTACCGCGACTTTGTCACGTTTGCTTTTGTCTCTGTCATTAGTGCTCTCTCTGTTTCTGGGCTTTTTCTTCTTTTTTATTGTTTCTGCCACAGAAATGAGAAGCGAATCCGGGTAGCCAGCTTCTTTCAGACGCTCAACTTGATTTTGGAAGCTTGTTTCCATCATATGGAAACATGATCTGTCCAGGGCATTAGTGAAGCAGGAGTTCACTATGCCTCTCTTAACCAATTTGCTATGCGCTGATTTAAAAGGCAAAAGCGGTTTCATAGCTCGAGGCTCATACATCCAGCATGCGTGATCCACGCTGAACAAAAGTCTCATGTCTAGGAAGCGAATCGAGTTGTTCACTGGGAGTTCATGGGTCAGTACGAGTGGACTCAAGCAGTCACTAAAAACTTCAATGACATCAGATGACAACCCCATTACTCTAGCAGATTCACACTTAAAAACCACCAGGTAGTCGTCGACGAACCTGAAAATCCTCACAACTTCCTGGCAACACAGCCGCTCTTTCAAGTTCCTGTCGAACTTCGCAAGCAACAAATCACTCAGAATCGGTGCAATCGAAGATCCTATTGACACGCCATTATTTTGATAAACATCACCGTTCCATTCTACATAGGTAGAGGTCAGATAGGTAGCTAGCAGGTCAAGAAAACTGCTAACACTGACACCAGCTGCATTCTGGAACGTTACGTGGCCCATTAGATCAACACATTCTTCTATGCATGAATACAAAGCGTCACGAGGGAGAGAATAATATAAATCTTTGATATCTATGGAAAAAGCACTTAAAGTGTAGTTAGAATACTCTTTGAAGAATTCAGTGACCACCCTTGAATTCCTGACTAGAAAGGGATCATTAATCTCTAAAAGTTTCAACTTTTTCTGCACACGTGTGGTGACGTAGTTCTTCCAGACTTCGTGCGGCGGACGTTGAGCTTAGGCCCCAAGTATGCCATAGACAAGAAGTACACCGCACCGGATCTTCTGGCCATAGTGAGACGTGTTTCAAGCCTTGCTCCACAAGAAGACTGTAACAGGTGCGTGTCTGAAGGAGTTGATGTGCTGCAGCAAGTTAAGCCGTGCGCAAGTAGTCTTCCTTTAAGCAGGACAATTTCACATCTACGAGACAACGAACTGTGCGTGGTGCCTTCGGACAAGGAGGGAGGCTTCGCGGTCCTCAACAAAGACTTGTACCTGAAGAAAGCTGTAAGTGCGGTCACATCCGTCTTCCAAAAGTGCAGTGGTATTGACCTGGTTAAAGTCAAATCTAAGGCGAAAAAACTGTGCACGAAGCTTAACCTGTCTGAAATAGCAAGAAAGATAGAAAAAAGTGAGAAGTTGGCCCTAGAGATGTTTTTTTCGGCAAAGACACACAAAGTCGACGTGCCATTTCGTGTCATCGTTACAGAGAAGGGTTCTTGGCAAAACGCCTTAGGGATGTTTTTGCAGAAAAAGTTGAAACTTTTAGAGATTAATGATCCCTTTCTAGTCAGGAATTCAAGGGTGGTCACTGAATTCTTCAAAGAGTATTCTAACTACACTTTAAGTGCTTTTTCCATAGATATCAAAGATTTATATTATTCTCTCCCTCGTGACGCTTTGTATTCATGCATAGAAGAATGTGTTGATCTAATGGGCCACGTAACGTTCCAGAATGCAGCTGGTGTCAGTGTTAGCAGTTTTCTTGACCTGCTAGCTACCTATCTGACCTCTACCTATGTAGAATGGAACGGTGATGTTTATCAAAATAATGGCGTGTCAATAGGATCTTCGATTGCACCGATTCTGAGTGATTTGTTGCTTGCGAAGTTCGACAGGAACTTGAAAGAGCGGCTGTGTTGCCAGGAAGTTGTGAGGATTTTCAGGTTCGTCGACGACTACCTGGTGGTTTTTAAGTGTGAATCTGCTAGAGTAATGGGGTTGTCATCTGATGTCATTGAAGTTTTTAGTGACTGCTTGAGTCCACTCGTACTGACCCATGAACTCCCAGTGAACAACTCGATTCGCTTCCTAGACATGAGACTTTTGTTCAGCGTGGATCACGCATGCTGGATGTATGAGCCTCGAGCTATGAAACCGCTTTTGCCTTTTAAATCAGCGCATAGCAAATTGGTTAAGAGAGGCATAGTGAACTCCTGCTTCACTAATGCCCTGGACAGATCATGTTTCCATATGATGGAAACAAGCTTCCAAAATCAAGTTGAGCGTCTGAAAGAAGCTGGCTACCCGGATTCGCTTCTCATTTCTGTGGCAGAAACAATAAAAAAGAAGAAAAAGCCCAGAAACAGAGAGAGCACTAATGACAGAGACAAAAGCAAACGTGACAAAGTCGCGGTAATCCCTTATAAGCACCAGCTATCTCACAAGATAAAAAAGCTCGGACAGCGCATGGGCGTAAAGGTCGTTTTTTCGGCACCTTACAAGCTCTCTCAGCTAGCCAAAATGACATGTGTAAACAATAGGCCCAAACAAGCTTGCACTGTCAGGCATAAAACCCAGTTTGTCAGATGTGACATGAATGTAGTTTATAGAATTCCGCTATCTTGTGGTGCGTGTTACATCGGGCAGACTGGGAGATGCCTAAATGAGCGCCTGCGCGAGCACGCACGCAATGTGCGCACTGGCAATGAGGGTTTTTTAGCTCAGCACGTCAGTAGGTGTGGCTGCCTTGCGCAGTTCGAAAGCACGGTCGTAATGTTCAGGCACCAAGACGATCATACCCGTATGATTGTCGAAGCGGAAAAAATGGCACGGGAACCAGAACACTGCGTCAGCAAACCGTCGTTAGCTCTTTTAGATAAAGAGCTACGGTATCTGGCAAGTGGCGCACATGGTCCTTGAATCTGCTTTTGTCAAACGTTCACGTTTTGTCGATTGTTAAGTGCTAAGTCATCATTTTTTGTAGATTTTCGTGTTTTCTGTTTCTGTTTCAGTCATATATATGTGGTTTGTGAAAAATAAACCTTCAGTTGATAGTCTGCGCTTGTCCTTGTATCTTCCTGTCGTCCGTGTTTACTACCGCGCAGTTACATACGTCGATCATGAATCACCAACTCGCCCAATCGTCCACCTCTCAGGATGTCAATCCTATCAATCTGACACGATGAAAAGCGACAGGGGGCGAGACTCGCCAGCTTCCGTTCTATACAGTGACCGGTACAAGCGTTATAGAGCTCGAAAGAAAAAAAAAAAAGCCTGGTGACGAAACATACGGAAAATGAAAGAAGCTCAACATTCCCACCATAATTTAGGAAAACAAACTCCGTTGCAAGACACACGCGATGACGCTGTTCCACCGGGGCGTTTCAATATTTCGCAATATGCGAGGCCCGTTTACATGCGCACAACTCTGTTTCGCTAAGGCGAAAAAAAAAGCGCTGGACATTCCGGTATATTCCGACAAAGCTGACGTGGCTTAGATGAATCAATCCGTTTCACAACTATCCCCGGAGGTGAAGTGTGAAAGGTAGTGCATTGAACAAAATATAAAGCATTGTAACGCATATACCTTTTTATCAAGTTTCTGTCATAACACGCGACGCATTCACGGTTCAAGGACGTCCGTACTATAGTCCACACGAAGCGAAGTGACACGTTGTGATGCAAAGGACGCAAAAGCGGAACAATAAATCGGTGTAGATTGATGAATTGTGTTCCGAGAACCCTGACGTGAGCATGTTCACCATCATATGTGCTCATTACTACACCACGACATCAAAGCGAGAATGGCCATGCTAAATTTTGCACCGAAAGTGTATTATTTGTATTCTGGCGACATCAGCTTAACGAAATTTGCTGTAACTGAGCACGCTAAGTGTACAACACCTTTAGAGCTCAACGTACTTCAATTTTGCGAATTGGGAACTACGTATGACTCAGCAATAGTCATCAATATCTGACATCACAACGTTTAGTACGGAACTTTCAAGAAAGCGTCGCCACCCGCATTTCCTTCTGGCGCGTCTTCTCGCTACAAACGCGGTAATTTTGGAATTGCGAAAGTAATTTACTCATAACAAAAACAATAATCGCCAATCAATAGCTTGCTTGCATTTCCTCGCTTGAAAACTCTGCACTCACCACTTTCGTTCATATCAAGTATTTTATAGTATCAAGCATCAAGTATAGACCAGGCTGATATATAGCATACGCCGTTCGTAGCCTCAAAGTGGCGGAGGCGCGGCGTTATAAAGCAACGGAAGGCACGCAAAATAGGTGATAGTTATTACGAGGGGAGGGGCGCTCAAACGGGTCAGACTGTTGTAAGAGTATATGCAAGGGAGCAGTCTGCATCCACTTAACACATCGCTTCCTCTTCCTCTAGTATATATAGATAAGCAAACGTGTAACTTGATTACCACTTCCTCTCCTCTCTTCCTACGCAATTCTCCCCGCAAGAGGGCAACATCCGCGAAGAGGCGGGAAGAGGCAGAAATGAAGCATTTAATAAGGCCCGTTGGCAGTACATGCTACACGGAAAAGAATGTTAGGAGGAAAATAACGCTGACCGGTACGAAAAAAGCACCGCCCAAAATTGCGAATGAAGCGGGTGTGTGCGCCACAGGCGCAAGAAGCAGCAGCAGCAACGGCACAGTGACACCGACGCGAAGCTTTTTTTTCCCCCGAGGCCCAACAGTGTATACTATAGTAGCAGGTGGATCGATCCAGGCAGTGTAACGCGCATACGCAATCAAGTGGTGCAATGGAGCGTTACGGCGCTAATCACGTGTCTGCACCCCCGAAACCAGGAACGTCGCAGGGCAGGTTGCATTTTCTCGGACCCGCGCGCTCGCTCGAATGTCTATAGGGAGGTATTTTCAGCGGGACATTTCGGCTAAATCGGTAAAAACGACGCTGCGGGCGAGTTTTGCTGTTTGACGGCGAAACTTTCCCCCCCGAAGAAGGCGGGCAAAGATGGAATGGGGTCATTACGCAGAGCGAAACTCAATTAGGTCTGACGCAAAAAAAAAAAAAACGAAGAAAATGCGCTCAGGCTGCGAACACTGAAATAATAACTTGACAAAAATAACGTCGATGTGTTATTCGAAATGGGATCCGAAGCGGTCACTTCAATGTATGAGCGGTGTCTTGCACTCTACCGCGGTACAAGATTTACACACGAAGTTCTCACACGGAGGTTCCGTGCGGAGGAAAGTATACATCCTGACGAGCGTACAATTTATGTGCATGTGTCGGTGTGTGCAGGATGTCAACAGCACGACTCGGTATTTCGGCGCACATCTAACACCTACGTTTATAAATACACATTCAACTGCACATAATGCACGCCAGTGTTACAAGGACGCACAGGTGTGTGAGAGGTGGAAAAGCAGCTGATCGCACGTGCTCAGACTGTGCTAAACTATATCACCTGCCAGGAAGGGTGGTGGTCATGGTAAACTTTTTATTCTTAAAGATACCAGAGTTCCTGTGTGCCTGAGTGACAGCACCTAGTCCGCGAAGCCTTTGGAGATCGCCGCAGCCCGAGCGCGCGCCACCAAGGAGCGGTGCGCATCCAAGGTAGAGCAGCCGAGCAGGTATACTCCTCCCAAGCCTCTCTAGTTGGGATGGGGGATAAAAAGGGGAGTGAAGTGGCAGGACACGAAGTCACAACGTTAAAGGAGTCTGCTAACACTCGACAAGTTGGACACGTGCCAGAGATTTCCGGCGTGCAATGCCGGGCGACCGCTGGATTAGGGGAAGTATTAGTCTGAAGGCGGCGTAGCAGTCGTTCGTTCGCTTCCGCCAGACCACGTGCGGGGCCAGCGCAAAGTCGGCGCGAACTGCGATAATATGGAGTTTTAGAATACCGTTTGCGAGCGCTGCGGGCGCCATAGGAGTTTTAGAATAAATAGCGTTTGCCCTACTGCAATCCGCAGTGCACGATCGCAGCGACACCGTAGCCTCGAAACCGCGCTTGCGGGCCGCATGCGGGCCGCCATCACCGCACGCAATTTCGCATTTTTTGCGTGCGGTCCGCGAACGCCGACTCGCGTTACGACGCATGCGCAGTGGCAGCGACCGCACCGCAAGAGCTCGCGGTGCGCTATTCTAGAACTCCCCAATAATCTAGAACATCACGGTAGCGTGCAAGAGTGGAGTTCCCAGGATCCGACTCGGGACATGGAACAGCAGCGGCCCGGAGGTTCTAGAAAAGCGCGGGCAGCGGCATTCGCCACTTCGTTACTGAAAAGACCTGTGTGGCCTACTGTTGCGGGGTGAGCAATAAAGCGCCGTAAAACAGCTTGAAGGAGACGAGCAGCCGATGGGATGACGGAATCCTGGATGTATCGAGAACAAGCTGAGCCTAAGTCTGTTAAGCTAATGTGTTAAGCTAATGTGTTAAGCTAATGTGTTAAGCTAATGTATTAAGCAGAGGAATATAAGGCTGCGAAAGCGATGGCAACCTCCTCAGAATGGGTTGCGCTGTCGGCTCTAAAGGAGAAGCCACCCACGAGGCGGCCCAGTGTGATCACAGCGGCCGTGTAATTGGACCGACACTTGCACAAATTCAGCAGGCTAGATGAAATCCAGGAGCACGTGGCGACTCTTGCGGGGCATTCTGTACCCAACCTCCACGCGTGGAAACTGCGTCGCGCCTTGCACGCATATCGGGGCACGACGGACAAACTCGCACGGGACCTCTGCGACCGTTACATTTGTCGCACGGTTGAACCCGTTAAGCCGGAATACACGTATTCTGGTTTCCCCAACTTGGCGCTCCGTACACGTTCCCTTACTTGCGGGCAGCACTGGCGAAAATGCGACGGGCCACGCGTTTCCTGCGGCGGTCGGGATGGCATCACAGTGTCAATAAGGGATGATCAATATTTCATAAAGCGCATATAGAGTTTGTATAAAGACCGAGCTGTAGCAAACAAACCGCGAAAACAGCTTCGAAACATGGTGGTTAGAATACACCACCGGAAAAACGCCAGGCCTGCGCTGAACGCGCAGCACATGCGCACTCACAGCAAAAGCTAGAAGAGTCATTTCTAAATACTCTGAGCAACTGCTACAAACACGCAACTAACTGCTACAAGCACACTGCTGCGTACCCACTTCGCCATAAATAATCATAATTTTTGTGTAGTACGCCACTATTCACAATGCTATCCTTCGTCATTCTTTGGAGGAGCGTGGTATTTTTTCCCGCAAACAACGCCCAAACGACATTCCGGTAAGTTCAGAAGGCAGCCGCGTGACCAAAATTTTTTTTCTATCAGTAATATTCGACCGTTTCACTGTTTTCAATGCAGTAATACAGCACAATTTTTTTAATACATTTGAGATGATCGCCATAATGGCTGGGGCATTCGGCAAGGAATGACCCTTGTTTTACTGCTAACGAATATTATATTCACAGTAATAATTAAACGTTCGTCGTCCCTAATCGAAGCATTACGTTTGAGAGAGTGGGATGAAAATTTTTACTGAAATCACGCAGGAAGTCACAATTTTTACAAGAAAAAAAAAACAGCGGCCTAACATGTGTCTGTATAAAGAAAGCATGGATTTGAAATAGGCCAACGGTATATAATTGACGTCACAGAAATAAGCAAATGCCATTTGACGAGACACCTATGCAATTTTTTTTTCGAGGTGGAAGAGTTACTGTTGTAGGTGGAGCTTACATTTATTCTCGAGATGTTCACGACTACAAGTAAATCGTGCACACGCACGAACAACAAAGCGCCTTCCGTTCATCGGTACACTCGACGTGTGTGACAAAGTATACACAAGAGGAAGTATATGCACAACCCGCTCTAGCACTAAAACAGAGTCGGAAAAGGAGCGCCGCGTTACAGCACCAACAGGATCGCGTCTGCCCTCACGACGCGGACGAGATTCGTGTCACGGTCCAAAGGCGACCCACGCCATCCTTGCGTGAAAGCTGATCGGCAGAGGCCCGTACCTCTCTCTTTTATAATAAATGTTTTTGATCATCATCATCATCGGCAGAGAGCAGTTAAAACGCGCTAAGCGAAATTGTCGCTGCCTCGCCACGCGCACAGTGGCGGACTCCTTCGACCCGGGACGATTTAACCTTGAAAAGGAAGCGCCACCGGCGACAGGGCCGTATCAGATGCTCCTCGTCCCTGCATGCCCTCCGTAGACACGACAGGCTCGCACGCAGCGGGAGTAGCACACAGTACGTGCGCACGACGAAGCCTGCGCTCTGTCTGCCCAGGTGACAGCGGGCGACCTGGGCCAAGTCTCGCACAGCGCGGCGCTAGCCCGTCAAGGCTCCGAACGTATAGAAGCGCGGCCAGCCATTGTCCCGTTTCGCGATGAGAAACAGCCCGCGATAGACGGGGAACGTACGCAAATCATCCGGAGACTTCGCCGATAATTTATATGCGCACGCACGCGTGCGATGGGGAAGAGAAAGCTTTGACAGATTTAACGCCCGAGAATCTGCGTCTAGGTTTCTTATTAACGATTATTTTAGTCGTTTCTATAGTCCGGCATCGGGAATTGCATGCCCCGGCGTTGGTGGGAAATAAGATGGGCGCAATGAAATTTAAGATGAGGAACACGGCCTCTCGATTGCGTTTATTGATTTGTTCTCGTCATCCTCAGGGAGCGTGCCAGCTTCTGTATCAGATTACGAGCACAGAAATGGCGGCTTCCGTTATTGCTCAACTATAAATCGAAAACTCCGAGGTTGAAAAAGGAGGTCCTAGACGTGAGAATGAGAGGACGATATAGGAATCGCGTATGGAAGAAAGCGAACGGTTAGGCGATACTTTATATGAGACGCTTAAACATTTTTTTATTATATTGTATGTGTGAACAAACAAGGACACAGGAAACGGGGAGGGATCATAATGCCGACTGTCACACAAAGGGGCACGCCTGCGCACTACAAACGCCCTGTTATTTGGAAACTTTTTTTTTTGTCAAATACTTCAACAAGCACATATCCATTTGCCACGTGGCGACTTCTAAATAAACACGCGAGCCTTCAAAAAAAAAAAAAGAGCGCCTGACGGTTCACGTCAACCTGCCTACTTCTAATGGCTTGAAGCTTGCGCGTGATAGGGATCTACTTGGAGGTGTTTGCAGTGCGCACATATACGTTTAGGAAGCGGACAGGCGAAGACAAAAGAGCTTGGGCTTCCAACTCGTTTCAATTTCGAGTGAGTTGGCAGTCAACGCTCTTTTTTTGTCGACGTCCCTTTTTCTGTGCACGTGCGTACTGCAAAAAACAGAACCTAACTACGCGTCAAGTAACATCGGTAACCTAACTACTGCGTCTAGCATGGCACTTTTGGCGTGGGTACAAACAACGCAAAGCGAGCAGAGGCGTTTCCGAATCCGCAAAGCAAAAAGCCGGTCATGACCACGCTTCTGGCGACACGCGTCAACAGAGCACACATAACGCTACAGCGGAGCGTCAACAATGCTCTCGCGGTGCGAAGACCGGGAAAACGTACGGCCGTGTATTTTTCTTTTTTCATGACAAAAAACGTTCAACAGTCGAGTCCAAAACAAGGTACGCGTATGCTTAACAGCTGTGTTTCCGTTTGGGAAAAGGAGCTGAAAAAAAAAAAGTAAAACGAGTCTTTAGCGGGGTGCCACACGTGCGGGAGCCTTTGTTCATAAATACTGCTAATGTACCAGCTGAAAAAAAGAAAAAGAAAAGGCGAAGGTGAAGCAACAGACAGAATCAAGTGCCAAAGTGTCGAGTGTCCGTTCCAATACCTGCACGCGGAATCGCGGTGGATCAGTGCAACATCTGTCCGTTTTTCTGGCAACTTGCCCCTGAATTTTCGTTTGGCCAAAAATGCAAAGTGGAGTGTCGACGAATAGGAGGCGAAGAAACACTCGCGGCCGGCGACATCCAAGGAGGAAAAAAACACTTTACACACGCAGTCCGAGACCCAAACTGCGCATCAGCAACAAGACATACAAAAAAAAAGGAAAGGGGAGGGGAAGAGGAGCCAATAAAAGAAGAATTCTACGTTCGTGCCAGTATATATCATATACGCTTTTGTAAGCCGGGCGTGCGCGCTCAAGGTCGGACAAAACGTGGTACGAGAGCTAAACCTCGGAGCAACGGCATCGTGCAAGCCGTACACAAAGGGGCCCACCCATAATGCATAGTGACGTAGTGTACGTATAGGAAAAAAAAAATAAACGATGAACGGGAAAAAAAATGTAAGGAACGGGGTGGGGAGGGAGGCGTTTCAATGAACGAGCGAGAGCCACGGCCGCACATGCGCTGGATGCATCCGCGTGAACAGCCTTTTTTTTTTTTTTTCCTCACCAACACGCGTACATTTCCGCAGAAACGACGCTTGCCAGAGCCGCCGCGATACAGCGCCGAGTACGTGACGAGGACTCCGGCACATGCGCGTTCTTGCAGAATACACGACGACGTGTCCACTTGCTCTTTTTCTGTTTCTCTTTAAACCTGCTCAGTGGCTTTGCGATGGCGTAGCGCGATTCAAAGAACCAACTCATCAAAGAGGACGACTGCCCGTGAAAAGCTGCACCGGACCGCTATAGTGTGAGAAATAGTGAGAACAACGACCGTAGGGCGTCGTTACAACTGTAAGACACTTCGTTGTATGCAAGAAGTACAAGGCGTCACAAGGATATCCTTGAACAATTAAATCATTTACAGAAGTGATTTAAGCGGCGTAAATAAGCGTACGGGCAACAAGCCGACATTCACGGCCCAAAGCAGCATCTAATACGGCGTCTCATACTATTATGCAACATCTTTCACATCCCACGTCCCACTTTCACGTCCCAAAACAGAATCTCTACGGCGTTTCTCGTACGATTTTGAGAGACGCTGTAGTGAGGGGGGGGGGGGGGGGGATTCAGAAAGCTTGATTTGATTACTTGAGCTTCTTTAACGTACACCCAATATAATCACGTAGGCCTCTATATAATACAAGCACATGGTCCGTGCAGGTAAAGCCTTCTGCCACGCCATTATAATTGTAAAAGTACCCTGCTTCGGGCAGCTCAGAACAGTCTTGCACTTTTCATTGAATTATGCGATGCCTTTTTCGAGCATTGTGGGAAAAAAATATTGCAAACTTACGCATTTTGGCAACGAGCAACAGAATTCGCTGGCCTTGAGCTCGCCAAAGCCGGATGAAGTATCACGGCAACCGCTGCGAATACAGCTGCACGCACAAAGCGAACGCAGTCTGCAAGGGGGCCTGCGGACCGCATATTGCGCTTGTAATCATGCATTCGTGTATATTGACATAGTACCGCTGGCGTTCCCTGCATAGCGCGTGCGTGACTGTTCACGGGAGTACAAAAAATAAGAATAAAAGTATAACATGACATTGATGTGCTGACGAGACAAGAGTAGAGCTGGAGCTGGCCACCCGCAAACATTGGGCGATCTATAAAATAATATTACTAAATCTAACGCGAGCGTTCACGGAACTCAAGCCGGCCAAAGTGTAGAATTGCCAATTTGCCAGGAGATACACCGGCCTCCACCAGCTACCAGTTTGTCAATACTTACTTCACGGGATAAAATAGTATGGGAGCTTCGTCGAAATGAGAAATGGCCTATTCACTTTGACATTGAAGCATTGAAGAAACCATGGCCCCTTTGTGTAGACGGGCCGTCCACTTCTTTCAGCTGAGGAGGACGCAGAATGCTATTATAGCGCAGGAAACTAAGACGACTGAAAAAGAAGAGCGCGTAGAATACAATGGACATATCGGAAGGCAGATGAAAGAGGAAAAGCGCAACCACGCGCTAGTTCTCGTGATAATGAGTAGTGATAGTGTATACGTTTTACCTAACCACTTTGCGCCACGAAACGGAAGTCTATATAGTTACTCATTGCTGTCGTTGCGATTTCTTAACGAGGGTAATTAAATAACCGCGCGGTTGCAACAGTGACTCACCCGATACCAATTGCATGCTGCACAAACAGAGGAAGGCCGCGTCTGCCGCCGGTCTGCGCGCCAGCAAGCAGCTGTTGGCTGAAGTTATAGAACGCTTTGTTGGTGTAGAAAAGCGCGCACGAGCAAACCCGCACGTTGCTGTTTCGACCCGGCAGTGTTGCCTTAAGCAGGCGCCCCAGCACGTTATATATATATATATATATATATATATATATATATATATATATATATATATATATATATATATATATATATATATATATATATATATATATATATATATATATGTGTGATGAGATCTAACAGACACTAATGCCAAGGAATGTACAGGGGAAGTTATTAGAACCAGTGAAATGTAAATAAGAAGAAAGAAGAAAGAAAAGTGGATGAAAAAATAACCAGCCGTCGAACGCGTTATTCGAAGGTCGTAGGTTCGTTTCCTGCTCCCGGCTGGTTATTTTTTCATCCACTTTTCTTTCTTTTTATTTACATTTCATTGGTTCTAATAACTTCCCCTGTACATTCCTTGGCATTACTGTGTTAGATCTCATTAATATTGTGTTAAAACACGGAAAAACGAGCCCTTAGGTATACACTTCTTTCCCTTATATATATATATATATATATATATATATATATATATATATATATATGGCACACACACACGCTGAACTGTTTACAAGCCTTCATGCAGGGCTGCAGACTCAAAGTGTGTCTTATAACAGCGCTTTCGCATATATCTATACGAGGCATGGGCTGGTGCGAAGTTGTTTATGGCTGAACCGCGCACAGCACACAAAAAGATCCGTTCCTTCACGTAAGAACCGGATGGGAGACCGGAGAGGTCGACGACTACGAACGGAGCGAACGAACGAACCATCGCGAGGCCTGGATGGGTGCACGCAGGCGTGTATATATATACACTCCCTGCAGGGTGTGGACGGTGTGGCGTGGCCCGGCCCGCTTCGGCAGCGCGATGCAGCGGGTGTTTCCGGAATTCGACACTTTCTAAACACGCGACCTCTGGACGGACGGGGATGGTCGCGAAACCACCCCCAGCGACAGACACCATATTCTCAGACGGGGAGCCACTCGCCCGCGTCAGTAGACGCCCGCGTTTGAAATTACGATGTATACCTATACTACGCGCCTACCACGCGGAGAAGCGAGCCCGACACGAAAAGCGAAAGAGGACTCGTGGTGAGAAGCGCGCAACGCGGCTGACGGAGGAGCGTCGATGTACACAAGCAAATTAAGGGACGCCAAGCAATTTCCTGGAACGTCATCTTCTAGCACAGCCTCTTTCACTCTCTCAAGACCTCCGTCCGGCGCGCTGGAAGTGGGTCGCGGCTAAAAGTATGCAAACATAGCCTGTCTACCCAAGGTATACGAAGCAACTACGGTCGTCAACGAGACGAAGGCTGAGCCGCAGCGCATGTGCGACTGGGAGGAACCGACTGCCCGGAGATAATTTGGTACAGAAAAAAAAAAAAAAACCTGTACCGCCACGAATAGTTACGCCCCTGCAGGTCAGGTCAAGCGGCAGTGAGCAGGCAGTAGCCACCGGGAAGAAAACGTCAAGAGGTCGCTTTCACGGCGTACTCAAGCGTATCTTCAAACACTGAGGAGACGGTTGCTATATACGCGAGCCCGCGGAAAAGCCTCGGACGTTAGCCCACATTGAAGATTCATGCAGAGTTGCACGAGCGCCGACAACGCCCGTCAATGCAAGGCCACCGGAGCTGCACGCTCAAATGTGCATATTTTGAAAGTGACACCGGGGACGTCATAAAGAAGCACATACTCTCGCCATCGCCTTTCTTCACTAGGGTAAGGTCTGTTCGAATAGAAGGTTAACGGCTCCGATAATCCCTTAGGAAGGCAAAAAGATCCACTCGGAGACCACCAACAAAGAATCATTCGGCGAACACGACCTTAGAAAGGCTCCTCGTCATTTAAATGGGAATAGGTCGCGAAGAGTGCAACACATCCTTGTAAGTCACGCTAATGTGCCACAGACAGAATAAACGTGGCGCGTCGCGAATACAAGCACGGTCGAATAAATTCATGCCCCCCCCCCCCACTTCCTCACCTCCGTTTCCCCACCCCAAAGTGAAACTTAGACGTGTGGCAGCTTGGGCTAGTCGGTATGACATGACGATAGTTTTAGCGCGAGAACAGAGCGACGACACAGGGACAAGACCCGAAGACGCAGAGAACAATGCCGCCTAATGACGGTGGGAGTTGGGAAACACAGGCTATATAGCCATGCAGGAAGGTGCATAGAGAGTCACGGGAGGCCGGTCGCTTAGCGTTTCGGCGCCGCCTGGCCGAGCGATTCGGCGAATGGCATGTGGAAACGCGGAACCAAAACAACAACAAAAAGACGCAGTAAGTAAAGAAAGAAAGTTCAGAGGAAGGCCGGCCCAGGGAGGCAGCGGTGCTGCGTATCGGAAATCCTCGGCGCAGCCGCCTAGAAGACTTCCTGCCTCGGCGAACGTTCGCCCGCACGTGATTCTACCCGCACACCCGCTGATGGCCAACGCATCCGGCCGAGACAGCCCCAGCAGAGAGGAAGGCGGCGGCAAAGAGAAAAAAAAGGTCGCGACTGCGGGCCCGACAGAGTGACGGGTCACAGCTCGGCACGCCATATTAGCGACGAACGTAAACACGAGGAAACGTTCAAACAAACGTCGTCCCGGACAGCGCGGCGGGAACGGGTGGATCAAGGAGGAGTAGGCTTGGCACCGCCCTGTGGAAATTGGAGCAGCCCCCTGGAAAGTGGGAGGGTGGGGTAGGAAGACGAGAGTGGGAAAAAGAAAATAACTCGGCCACACGTCTTCGCCGATGACCGAGGCGCGAGACGAGAAGGCAGCCCACATGTGCGAGAACTGCGGTTTCTGTATAGTATAGAGAAAGCGGGGGCACCCTACATCCTCAACCACTTCCTTTGCCAACACAACCCACTCTTGTTGCTTTGCTACACGAGGTCAGGCTTGTCTTGTCAAACAAGGAGAGAAGAAACAAGCAACGGGATACTGCAACTTTCGTGAAACAGAAAACAACGCATATATGTATGTATAGGAAAATAAACGCTGTATCCTGTCTGCGTGAAGAGATAATAAAATTAGCAAATAGAAAGCTTGAGGAGATTTACCGAGATATGTGTCTCCGGTGCGCATTTCTCGTACATCGTTGCTTGAAGGCAGAAATTCGACGCTTGTTCTGCGGTTACCAGGCGATAAATACGAGTTCAGTTACAGCTGCATATTAAACCAATTCTGTGCGGAAGAAAGGAAAGTTGTATCTAAAACATGTGCTTATGCCACTCCATGAACGACAATACCTAGAACATAATGAATATCGTACAACGACATGCTCTTTCATGTGATTCTAACTCATCTCCCAGAAAATGCAGTAGACTCAAACCAAAAGTTTGAAGAAACCCAATGTTTCGAAACCGACTTGGTTCCTTCCTTAGGGGTGACTGCGGGACTACATTGCAGCGGCGTCTTCAAAGAGCGCTTTGAAGACGCCACTGCTACGTAGCCCCGCAGTCACCCCAGAGGAAGGAACCAAGTCAGTTTCGAAACGTCGGGTTTCTTCAAAACTTTTGGTTGGAGTGTAAATCATCTTCGAGTCTCATACCCAACCAGGCAGACTTCTGTCAAATGCGTACTACATTCTCCCTCGTCGTCCATTATTATGCATATTTCGGGCCACACCTTCCACAGCTCTGAATCACCTCGTCGTTAGTGGATGCAGCAAAGCCCGGACGTCACACTATATCGGGAACAGTGTTAATTGGCTGGCCTACAAACGTGCCAGAGCCTATCCGTATATAGTCAAACCCAAAATCCGTACATCGCTTTTTGCCTCCCGCTTTTTAACATTTATAGCAAAATACCCTTCCAGCACGATAGACAAGTACGGGAAACATTCAGCCGTTATATACGTGAGCCTGATAGTACTACCTTATTTGTTACGAGAACCTTCTGAAGATTATACACACACTCGCGCACACGCGGAACATCATAGTTCTCAACGAACAGAACTTATAAAATGTCATCATCAGAGTGTAAACTGTAAAAAAATATGGTAGAGAAGTGATAAGCTATACATGGCACATAACGCGACCTTGCCAAGGTGCGTCAGAGCAATCACGTCAAGCGTCGTGACACCACACCGGAACAGAGCAACCATCGGAACATATTTGAGCCGAGCCGCAATGCCTCCACTCGGCATGTGGCCGAACATAGCACCTTGGCGTAAACGACGCAGTGCTGAGTGTCGCGTAATATACGCGCCACGCAGAAGCGCACAAACGAGAAACAAAATGCACGACCAGTAAGAAAGCCTCGATCCCGCGGCGAAGACAACGCATACACACCGCTGCACCGCGAATCACTCGCGGAGATATAGGATTATGCGGGGCAATGCACGACACCCAGGACACTGCTAAGCTTTGTACTGGCCAGGAAGAAAAAAAAGAGGCCGCCCACGCGGGCCCCGTTCGTGGAAGGCACAGTGCACACGGCTCTGCGACTAACGAGCTCATCTGCGGGGCGTGTTCCGGATCGGTTATAGCAGCGTTCGGTCGATATTCCATATACGCAAGTGCGCATGCAGCGCACCGCCTTCGCAGCACCTGCCACAGTCACGGTCCGAAGTCCGCTGTTTCGCAGCGGTACACGCCGACCAAAGCCAGCGTGCACCGGCGCTAAAGATGGGGCCGTCGCGTCGCTCGGCTCAAGGTTATGGGCAACAGCGCCGCGTGTGTGTCACTGCGTAGTATTACACGGGGGAACACGAGAAGCCCGACCACCTCGTCATGAATACCGACCGACTCATCAACGTGCAGCGCCGGGGAAACAGAGAGGAGGCACTTCGACGCGTCCATTTCCGCGCATTGTATACATGCGCCCTTTGTCAACTGTCCGAGAGAATTGCAGTAGGGTTGACAGGCGGGCTAGTTGGTATACAAATTCATAATGGAATAACTGGAAGCGCAAACCAACGGAACACTTGTCCGCCCATTGCAAAAAAGTGTGGCTGCGTACCTGGTTTTTCGCGCACATCTGTCTTATACATCCATCATGACATGAAAACTAGAGAGATCGCGGAAGCCTTTTTTATTAAAAAGAATATTGATAGTTGCGTTAGTTCACCGTCTATATCACTGTTAGATTGTGAAATATCGTTTCCGGACGACACCCGATCAAGATGGAACCTTCTCCCCAGTTGTTTCCCTTCCTCATCTTTCTAGTATATAATTTCTTCTCTGAATGAACTGAGTTTCAGTGCGCTTGTTTGTCTCTTCTCTTGTGTCCCGTTGGTTTGCGCTTCCAATTATTCCATTATGTCCGAGAGGAGTGGCCTTATCGTTTTCAACACAGCTATGCAGTATAGAAGTTGAGCAGACGCTCGGGACAAGCTATAGTCGAGCACACAAAGCCAAACGACAATGCGAAATGAGATACATGGCTGGTCGCGGAGAGTGCCAGGAGCGTGCATGATCTGTGGTTCGGTTTGCCCTTGGCCAGACGCGGCTGGAGCGCGCTACACCGAGGGCCAAATGTGAGACAGACTAAGAATAAACTTACCATAATGCGGTTTAACCTTAACTTATAGGCTCCAAAACCAGCTTTGGTGGGGCTCTACGGGATCCAAGACACGTCCACGTACCACTGCCTTTCAAGTCAACCTCGCTTACATGTTACGTCGTGTGCTTACTGCATACAGAAATGAGACCACGCTGAAAAGAGGCAATCGCAAGACAGTCGCCAAATTCCCAGCTTTAACTGCTTTATAAAGAAGACGACAGCGTTAATCTATGCCTGTTCTGCGAACTTCTCGACCTGGCAACAGCCCGCACGTTCTCTTCAACCACGACTGCGTGCGTATACGCCACTGTCCTTTGTTCCGAAACCTTTCGGCAAGTTCGAAATAAGAATCGTTAGCCATCTCCGTGCGGCGCTCACAACAGCAGAGTGTTACCGCGACACAACAATATGGTAGAGATCAGCTCATCCGCATGGTGAGCGTCGCCCTAAAAGATCCTCTCCTTGGAAAGGATCTTCGAAGTACACAAAAATTGAGCAGGGACGACGTGGCACTGCCCATCTTTACCCGATCTCTGAATTTGCACCCACAAGAGTGTTTTACATCCCCGATGCTTCGATGTAATGCACATTAAAGAACCCTAGGTGGTCCAAAATTCTGAAGCCTTCCACTAAGGTGTCTGTCTTAATCATGTCATGGTTTTGGGAAGTTAAACGCCAAGAATTATTACATTATGATATATTCATCGCCGATTGTTCCGTCATACGTCTTTGTGCGCTATTTTTCTTGGAAGTATATACCACGTAACCAATGTCCCCATCATGTTCACTTTCACGCATAGAATGATTTCCTCCCTCTACGTGCATTCACCCATCCACGTTCCACGAAGAGTGCCTCAGAGCCATAAAGGTTTTTCAAAAAGCACTGCCTGAATGTCACACCTGTGGGCAAGTGACAGAGGGAAAACAGGGGAGTGAACAGCACGGAAAAAGAAAATTTTGTTTCGACAGTCTAGATAAGGTCGAAGGCTGCTTGTTTGCAAACCTCATTTGCTCAAACATGTGCAGTAAAATTCTCGCGAAATATCAATGCGGTTCCGAAAATCTGCGAGTGGTTTTCCTGTGAGAATACGTACTTGCCACACGCAAGCTCTAGTTACGTACAAAGTGAAAGGGAGAAACCACAAGAAGGAAGGGAAGAAACACGTGCTTTTGCGAATGCATGAGCAGAAAATACAGAAAGTCAGTGAATTTGGACACCTTATCACTCGATCAGCAGAAAAATTTAATCAGTAGGTCTACTGATAAATCGGCAGCCGTGGCAACACTGCAACATCATAAAAGGCGAATGAACGTAGCCGTAGTCCAACCCAGCCTGCTATTGACTGACAGTCCGGCAGAGTAAACAGCGAGACCAAAAATCCATTGTCAAAATTTCGCCTTCAGGCCGCTTCGACCCAGCAAGATTAAGCGCCATTATATCAGCGACACCTGGGCCATGGATTATTACCGGTGATTTTAACGCTCAGCACCCCCTGTGGGGAAGCCAGAAGATGGACCGTCGGGGAAGAGATGTGTCCTCCTTTGCATCTGGGTCACCAACTACATTGTTTAAATGACGGCGCTCCCACGTTTTTACGGGGTCTGACATATAGTAGCTGTCTCGACCTAACTTTTGTGTCGAGTAGCCTTAACACCAAGGTGCAGTGGTTTGCGGACAATGAAACGCATGGCAGTGATCACATCCCCACCTATATAAAAATCAAGGGGCTAAGCAAGTCGCAAATCGCGCCCACTTCCCGGATAGACTGGTCAAAGTACAGATCATCCACAGAGAAGCAATGCGAGAGAAACCAAGAAGGCTCTCTTGAAAGCCTAGAAGGTATAATGAAGGCCGCTATTCAAGAAGCAACGTTTAATTGTGGACCTTCGCCAGATTTTTGCAAATGTGAGGTGGAGTTGGAGCGACTTCGCGCAATCCGTCGTCGCGCCGAACGACGTTATAGGCGCACGAAATCCATCTACGACTTGAGGGAAGCGAGACGTCTACAAAAGAAGATTCAACGTCGAATCAATGCACTACAGTCACAACGATGGAAGTCACTATGCGAGTCGCTCGATCCCCACAAACCTCTTTCGCAAATATGGAGAATAATCCGCGGCCTACGAACATTGCCACAACAGAATTGTCCGTTCAAATGCCTTGCTCTCCACCAAGGCCGGCGTGAAATCGATGTAGCGGAAGACTTCTGTGTCAGGGTTGCAAACAAGGGGTCCGGTATCAACATGAGTAACCTACGAAACGCGCCGGTGTCCAGAGACACTCGGATGGACAATATGTTTTCTCTAGAGGAGCTTCAGGCAGCATTGGTAGCATGCAAGCGCTCGTCATCGCCTGGACCCGATGGAGTCACATGGCCCTTGCTAACCTAGGACGAACAGCTCGGCGTGCCCTTCTAGCTGTATACAATGACTCGTGGAGCAACGGTTCGGTTCCTCCTTCGTGGAAGTGCAGCCGCCTTGTGCCCCTGCTCAAACCAGGCAAATCGCCTCTGGACATGGCCTCGCCTCCTATCGCCCCATCGCGCTTGCCAGCTGTTTTGGAAAGGTGATGGAGAGAATGGTGCTGACTCGCCTGGAGTGGTACTTGGAACATAACAATATATACCCCGATGCTTTGACCGGCTTTCGACGTGGACGATCTTCCATGCACAATGTTGTTGATCTTGTCACGTCTGTACAACAGCAGAAGAGCCTAAAGAGATTGTCAGCGGCACTTTTCTTGGATATTAAGGCTGCATACGACAATGTATTACATGAAACCATCCTGGACGCCTTGGGCAGCATTGGATTGGGCGGCCGCGTTTACCAATGGATCTACAGCTATTTGAAGGACAGAACCTTCTTCGTTCAGACAGAAGATGGCGCAACAAGGCAACATCATACTTATTGCGGCGTACTTCAAGGTGGGGTCCTAAGCCCCATACTTTTCAACCTTGCGCTCATCGGCCTCATTGACGTCCTGCCACACCCCGTACATCTGTCGATATACGCGGACGACATCTGCATCTGGGCATCAGGGGTCACGCGTCTACACGTACGAGCTAGGCTTCAGACAGCGGCTACACTGACGTCAAACTACCTTCAAGGACGAGGACTGGAGCTGTCATATGAGAAATGCTCACTAGTTGCGTTTACGCGCAAGACAATGACGCCATACCACATCAGAATTAATGGACACACAATCAGCTATCAAAAGACTCACCGTTTCCTGGGAGTAATAATAGATCGTGATTTGTCTTGGAGCCCTCATATCGCTTACATGAAGAAGAAATTGACCATGATCACCCACGTCCTAAGGTTTCTTGCGGGAAAATCATGGGGTGCATCGGTACGAGCCATGCTTCAATTGTATGCTGCACTTTTTCTTGGCTTCATGCGCTACAGCCTACCTGTACTTGGCAAGGCCCGCATAACAAACGTTCACGTCCTCCAGTCATTACAAGCTCAAGCACTGAGAATATGCCTCGGGCTGCCGAGATGCGCATCCTCAGCAGCGACTGTCGCAATCGCTCATGAACACCCTATCACAACCTACATTCGTGTCGATGCTTTAAGAACGCACATAAGACATGCCACCCGGATTCAATCGCATCACCTTGCCTCCCTTCCAACTTCCAGGCCATGCTCTGCGTTCTGCTCTATTATTGCCACACATCGCACGGTGATTCCCACGAACTTCACGCACGCAGCAAGACCATCGTTACCATTGTGGTGTCTACATCCACTGGAAGCCCTGATAACCATCCCCGGAATGCAAAAGAAGAAAAAATTTGTCAAATTTGGCCCTAAAACAAACAACATTACTGTTTCTGCATGAGAAACACAGTGGACGCATTCACATTTACACGGATGGGTCGGTCACTTCAACAAGTTCAACAGGCGCAGTGGTAATTCCGGAGAAATCCATCACGATAAAGTTCAGGACCTGGCATCTGACATCATCCACGGCGGCAGAACTCGCCGCCATTCGTGCCGCTCTGGAGTTCCTAGTTGAAGAACCGCAACAGACATGGTCAATATTCTCCGACTCCAAAGCAGCTCTCCAGGGAATTGCCTCGCCATATCGTCATGGACCAAACGAACAGCTAATTGCTGAAATACGACTGCTCCATCACCGGGCTATAGAGAAACAACATGACGTAGCGTATCAATGGATACCAGGCCACTGCAGCATTGATGGAAACGACCGTGCAGACGAAGCAGCCCGAGCTGCTCATGACGATGCCCCTTGTGTAGCTATACCATCATCAAGAACGGACGCCGCTGGAAGGCTTCGATCACTTGCACGAGAACTGACACTCACTCAGTGGAATTCACCGGCATTCACCAACGTCCGCCTTCATAATTTGGACCCACACCTACAGCTCCGTCTTCCATCAGGAATAACCAGAGCAGAGGAGACACTTTTGTGCCGTCTGTGGATTGGGGTGGCCTTTACAAATGCTTATTCGTTTCGAATCGGAATGGCCAGAAGCCCGACATGTGACAACTGTGGCTGCACAGAGACTTTCTCCCATCTTCTATGCGAGTGTCCCCGCTTCAGCGTGCCAAGAAAAGAACTGTCAAAAGCTTTAGATAGAATAGACAATCGCCAATTGTCGGAAGAAAGGGTATTAGGACACTGGCCGAGACCGTCCTCTGCACGCAAGGCATTGAGAGCGTTGTTGCGCTTTCTGCGGGCAAGTGGTCTTAGAGACAGACTGTAAACAGCGTCGTGGATGGTCTGATGACCTCTCTCTTTTTTTTACAACGTCTCTTTTCTCTCATCTTTTATCCCCCTTACCCCTTTCCGCAGTACTGGGTAGCCAGCCAGTCTGAGATCTGGCTAACCTCCCTGTCCTTCCTCATTTATTCCTCCTCCTCCTCCATTGTCAAAACCACGTTGTCAAATTGGTATCGCGTAATGTTTCCACCAGTTACACACCGTGAAAACCGTCGAACAGCAAATCTAAGTGCGCAAGTGTATATGATTGGCTAGTGAGATCACGCGGTGTCGTAAATCCGCCGCTAGAATTGAAATAAGAATGCTTGTACTCTTGAGCACCAGCAGCATCGTCAGCATCATAATCATTTCAAACACCATCTTTCTCCCCCCTTTACTCCCCCCCCCCTTTGGTGAAGGGACATGCGTTACTACTACTACTACTACTACTACTACTTTACTGGCACCGCCACTCCTTTCACTACTGCTAGTACCACTACTGCTACGACGACGATGACGACGACAGAGGGTAGAGTAAGATAGCATCGCTTTAAAACTATTGCAAAAGCGTACGGACCTTCGCCCAGAACCGCACATCAGGGCAAGCGGGGGCCCCCCCAGAACAACCCAGAGGGGGTGCATGACCTGCGGCGAACTTGGTACGACGCGGCGTTCATGCTGCCCACCCCTCCCCCATTTTCGTGGCAGCATACACATCTACTGCAGCCGCTGCACCAGCGTACATATGCGGGCGGCCAGCCGCGAACGCCACCGGCGACTGGCACGTCTCGGCCGCGCTTCCAATGCAGGGGGACGCGCCCGTTTCATGGGCCGCCGAACGCGCTTTCTTCGCGCGTGCGATGCCCTGCAGAGCACCCGTGCACTCACTGTCAGCCGTGGCATCATGCGTGCCGTTCACAGCTCACCGTGCACACGCCTCCTCGACTCAGCTGCTTGAGAACTCCCGGCACACGTCAGTGGAGCGGCAATAACGGCCACTCTCGGAAGGATATAAGTCACGCTGCAAACAGCCGAGTCGCTGCGAAACGTTTGTAAACACGAAACAGCCTGTTCCGTCAACGGAGTTCTCGAACTGGGCACGCAGTCCTCGAGTTCTTTGGGATTGCGCAGTGGATCATTTGTGTTTGCGGGGGTTCATCCTCCGCAAGCCCAAACGCAACTGACTCGCATTCAGATCTTTGCAAGATCAACGCAAGAGGTTCGGGGGCGACTTGGGTACGCACGCTGTAGGTTTAGAAAAGATGGTAAGAGTATGGACGTATGTGCAGTGTTGACAACCAGAAGCGAATGCGTACGCAAAGCTGTGGGTGCCATATATTCCAAAGCTATTCCACAGTTGCGTTCAAGCCCGCCATTGGGTTTGGCTGTTGCGCATTTTCGCAACAAAAGGATTATTAAAAAATTAACGCTCCACAGTACTACGAGGGCTCAAAGCTTATTGCGAAAACCCTGGTATAACTGGTGTGCCTAAATTTGTACACGGGCTTTTACTTTTGTTTTCAAACAAGGGTTGTGGCACCACCTAAAGCCGACCAACGTCATAACGACTCAGCCACCGGGCAAACATCTGTTTTGAATCAATCAAACGCATGCTGAAGCACGCACCTGACTGCGGACCTAAAAATAGCATGTGTGGAAGGTGCGAACAACGCGATCGTGCAGCTGGCCAGCTCTAGCTATATGGCATTCGTTTCCCTCGATCTATCAATATCTATCTATCAATATCCAGCCATTCCTATACATACACATATATACATACACATACATACATACATACATACATACATACATACATACATACATACATACATACATACATACATACATACATACATACATACATACATATATACAACGTAGAAGGCCGCACAATAAAACCAACGTCAGCGCGAAGCGCCGATCCCAAAGGTCACGTCCAGCACGCACGCATACACCCGCTAACAATGGTCGCGGAGGACAGTTCGACGGCTGAGCGAACTTCTTTAAATACCATTTAGCAGAGAAATCAGAAAGTTCAATGTCGTCGAAGTGCCACACGCGGGTCTCACTTTCGCGTATAGACGAAACGTGCGTACAACGTGCTCTCACACAAAATCGGGAGGAAAAGAACATGAGTGCATACCTGCAGCAGGTGGCTGGCGGGGCTGATGGGCGCGTTATCGCATTTCGTAACCGCCGCGGGAGCGCACTTACTTTGACCGTTACGCGAGACGAACGAAGAGTATACAGTGCGCCCACCGTGCACTGCACAATGGAAGCGCAGTGCTCTTCCTCCGACGCGGCTATTCTCCTCCGTATAATTCACCGCGCGCTCGTCGTGACGCAAGCGCAGGGGAGCGCCCACCGAGACGGAAACCGTCGCGCTTATTACTCGCTTCGCCTTTCACTTCCTCCGCTGCGCGCTACTCTACATCCGGCTTCTCTCTCTTTTCGATGATCTTTGTATTTGGCCATGCGCTTACCACTTGATAAGAGTACGCTTTCAAGCTATACCCGTGTCTATTTCTCACCAAGACGCGAAAACTTAAAGCTCTGTCACTTTCATTCGATAATATCATAGCTGCAATGACTACAATCATATCTGTAATCCACGAACCTACTTTAACTGCAACCGTACACAGAATGTTGCACCATTTAATCCTTACACAGACATCGAGCGTACGCGGAAATACTTCTTGCGAAATTGACTTCAGCGTTAGTTAGTGACCTGCATATTACCCAATTGTCATATTAAAAATAATATCCGAGATCTTAGCGATAAAACCACACTAATATTGTGAGGAATGCTGCAGTTGAGGGCTTTGCACATTTCAACCAAAAGGAGTCTTAACGTGCCCTGACACCGCACAGAACACTGGCCTCTAACACTTCGCCTCTATCGAGTCTTGTTACTTGCACTGCAGTACGATTCTCAACGCGCATTGTGGTCAACCGAGAAGCGTTTGCGAGCGCCTTGCGGGCGAGACGCGTGGTACAGAATCGAGTACATTCGTACGATAGCACTCTCGATTGGTCGACGCTAGCCTGTACACCGCATACTCCAATCATGCCCGCAACACAGATAGGGAAGAGTGAAGTCGACGCTCTAGAACACCCATGAGACTGGAGCAGATACCGGATCCTGAATCGCGGGTGGTCGCCCCTACCTCGAGTCAAGAAAGAATAATGGCACCAGTCGCGTTCCGATAGACGTATCTCGAAGGCCGGGAAGTGCGAGCCGGCCATGAGGCACCGAGTGGGGAGGAGTTACACATTCAGGGAACCTTTAGTGCTACCGCGCGCAAAAAGCGAGAAACGCTCCTCGAAGTCGAAAGAGAAGACTGTGTTCGCACAGTTAAAGGGCGAGAAGCCCGGCGACAGCTGATGAGGCTCGATGGAAGAAAGAACCGAAGCTGCACAGGCGCTCAAAAAAAGCGGGCAAACGTTCTTTGACGTCGCTTCGTCAGACAGGAGGATGGAGCTGTCACAAATAAGAGAAGGAGGAGGGAGTCGGCGTTCGAGCGAAGCAGCATAAAGCAAAAACAAAAAAAAAGAAGACGTCGAATAGGAGAATAAAAGGACGCCACTTGAAGTCCAGACCTCGGCGGCAACGAACGACGAACCGATGCGAAGAGCGCAGCCGCCCTGCGCAGTCCTCTCGCCGAAGCCACGTCATCCTCGACCGAAAAGGTCCTGCGTCCTTGCTCGCACTCTCGGTATTTTTTTTTTCCCCGTTGCATTGTCGCTACTCTGTCTGTACACGGCCGCTGCTTGAATAGCAAAAAACGCCAGGCTCAGAAAGAAACAAAGAAAAACGGGGCACGCGGCGGGGGGTATCAGCTTTCGCTCCTATTACTTCCCCGCCCTCCACTGTTTGTTTCTTTGATGCTTCCTCGTTCTCCCGTCTCCGCTGCGTAATGACCCCTAAAAAGACTCAGCTACAGCAAAGAAGTCTCTTTTCATGGCAGTACGGTCTCCCTTCTCGTTTTCGCTTTCCTCGTGACGGCTCTCTCTCGCGGCGTAACGACTCTCGAAGGTGGCACCACCGCCAACTACGTCAAGCGGACGCATTCTTGGGCGAAGAAGAAATACGAGCCTATTTAAGGAAGAGGGAAAGGTTGAGAAGGCCACGCGGCTAGTATACGCCTGCGAGGCGGGGACCAATATGTGCCCTCCTCATCTCAGCGCCAGAAGGCCCGGCCTCCTCCCTCGATATTGATGCTTGCTTTTCGGCGAGGACCGAAAACCACGCGAAAGGTCTTGCACCCTTCTCTGCACGGTCTGTGCGTTTCGCCTTCGGTGACGCGAAGAGCCGGGTTCATTGCGCTCTTATATCCACTTCTCCGGGAAAACTCGCGCGAGGAGAAATCGCGCGCGTTTCGGGAGGCTCGTCCCAAGTGGGAGTTCTTGAAACTCGACGCGCGCCCAAACTTTTACACGCTTGATCTGGATTTACGACTTCGGGCGCTATATTCGCCTATACCTCTACGCTCCACGCGAGTTCGATTTCATCCCGACGCTCTTGCACGCTCGGGAATCGCGAGCAGGCGGAAGACGCAGTTGGGCATGCCACGGTTTCGGCAAGTACAAGGAAAGGCGCGCGTATTAAATGGCGTCATAGGTCAGATGCTAAAAGTGCGTATACGTTATTGGTGAAGAAGGACGGGGCCCCCAAGCAGTGACAAAAAATATTTCAGCCCACCAGCTCTGTCCCTCGTATGGGCTCTTGGATAAATGGCAGGAGGACACCATGCATGCCATGTACAATGGGAGAAGGAATAGGAAAGATGGAAACACGGTCACAGGAGTCCGAGGACGGGGCACCACTTACAAGAGTTCTCGCAAGTGGTGCCCCGTCCTTAGACTCCTGTGACCGTGCTTCCATTTTTCCTATCTCTCCTATCCCCTCGATATGTCCTCGCTCACTGGCCTAGCGCATCTTTCTCTCTATATATACCTTTAATCGTATTCTTTTAATCCCTCCTCACCCCCATCCCTTGTGAGCTACTGTTGAGGTGTCGCTCCCTGAAGCAGACAGTTACGGGGCTCACTTTTTTTTTTTCCTTTCTCTCTTAGAACCCCTTAGAACGAACGTTACGCATACGTGACGTTATGACAAAGTTGCGTCTCAGAATGTACAATCTGCGCAAAAATCTTATTGACTGCAAGATCCTGGGGCTAACGGGAAAATTGGGGGCCCCTTTAAACTTTGTCCTTAGGAGTTTAACGCGATGGTGACATTTGCATGTAACGCACTACAACCACACGCTACGTAAAAACACATTGCTCACGCGTAGAGTGGTAGCACGCGACCTCGGAGAAGTACATGCTTGCGGACACCGTCCATCATTTTGTTTGGTAGATTCACCGCAAGAAATTCAGAGTAACAGTTTGTACATCAAACGCTTGCACATAAGAGGACGTGCGAGAGTGAAAGAAAGAGGCACACAATGAACCACGAGTGGCATTTAGCTTCACACAAACGCCAGCCATTTCAGTGAACAAGGTGAAGCCAGGAATCGCCGAATGTGCAAGCACTCACTGCTCGAGCATCAACGGGCATCTATCGCAGCGTGAATTCCTTGCCTCTTCGGGCAAAAAAATAAGTGTCCATGAAATAAAATTGATACACAACATACGGAGCCATCAGCTCAAGATACCGGCGACGTCGGAGTGCACTAATGTAACACAAGCGATTTGAACTGAGTCAACACGGGAGAGGCTTTTGCGCCACGATTGTGACGAACCAGTCCATATATATGCTTCGCTTGTCATTTCGTTGACATGTGACTCGCCTCTGCTACCGTCGCATGCCGCCTGCTAATGAAGCTGCCGCAACGCCTATAGATACAGCATCACTGGATGTCGCCTATAGAGCTCCACAACATACAACCACTGTAAAAGTAGAGGGTGCCTCTGTCCCGAAAGTACGACTTGAAATTTTTCTTAACAATTACACAATAGAGTTAACTATACCATCAGGAAATCGACTATACTTGAGCGCGCCAGGCTCGAGTGATGACACCTCGCGACGAGACGTGCCACATAAACCAGCATAGCAGTGGAAAGTTACAGATGTCGGAAGAAAGAGGCGAAAAACGGCGGGCATCAGAGGACCAGTAAAAGCCGCGATGCCGAGTACACATTCGGCGCTGCGAACACTTGCTGCATGTGATGGTGCTTTCACAATCGCTATTTCACAAACCTAAAAAAACAATAAAAGAAAAATGGTAACCATTACGAGCGAGAAGTCTTTATACACCTGATTCGAATCGTACCCATCAACGTCCTGTCGCTTGTAATTCTGCGCTTATATAAACCGCTGTAACAATGAAAAGTTGAGGCCAGCGCCAACTGGTGATGCATATTTGATGGAACAGAGTGCCATGAACGGGACAACAAAAGATGAGGCACACAGGACGAAGCGTTTCCTCTTGGGTGTCCCCATTTTTTTGTCTCATTAATTGCACTTCATTCGACCAAGTATGCTTATCCATGTAACTGTCATTGTTTCAAGCGTGTTTCTATGTGTTACACCCCACTCACACGGGTGTACTTGATTTACACACAGTTTAGGAGGGTTCATAAACACCTATAAAAGTAGGGTGTAACGCTTCCTTACACCCTACTTTCAGGGTGTTTCTAAACACCCTAAAAAGGTGTTACCTGTGGAACAAAAAAATACACCCTTAAGGGTGCAATTTTTTGCAGCGATATTTACTACCGAGTTGGTAATTAACCGTTAGTTAAATGAAAACCATGGGCACTGTTGCGCTGGTCTGACACCTCCGTGTTAAGTTATCTTAACCCCGTGGCAGAAAATGTTCATGACTTACTTATACCAAGCATGGACGACAGGTGTTTTAATTGAGTATAGACGCAAACAACGCGGAAACACGAAACACGGGAATGCACAAGAGCAAGCGTGAACATGCACGGCGCAGCCAAACGTTCCCCGCACTCCAACTGTCGACGCATTGAGCAAGAGGTGTCGTTATTCGCGGAAAAACAGTGATGCGCCGTCCCGTCTCATTTTCGACGTTTCAGTCTCGGTTACGCCGAAGCAGACACAACTACCGTGCTAAACTTGTAACTCGGTAGTGCTTTTTTGTGCGTGGTATATTAGTGCATGCGTGGTGGATAAACGGCAAGTATCATTACGATCATAACTATAGGCTATCGGCACTTGTTTTTTCAGCTCACTGTGCTCTCAAATTTCGCTTTCTGTCTCGAGCGAGAGGAGCCTGCTCACGTGGCGTACGTATACGCCTTCCCTTTCCAATAAATCGTAGTTGCGAGTCGGCGCGCGCGTTTCCTTCGTTTTTTATCTGTTTTTTTTTTGGGGGGGGGGGGGGGGGCAATGTTTATGTGAGCTCAATATTCCGTGAAAGCATTTTTTTTATTCAGACTTGGTGTGCGTGTTCGGTGTCACAGCTTTACAGATCACGGCATGAAAGATGTGTTGAAAAAGAGACCGAGAAATAAGAGCAGATAGGCAGGTTAATTAGACCCCTCATGCAGTTGTGAAAAGGGAATGCGAGATAAACTAAATGAGATGGCAGGAGCCTTAGATTCACACCCGTGACGCAGCATATGTGCAGCCCAACGCTAAGAATGCAGTGTTATCTGCGGAAGCGCCCGTATGACTTTCTGGTCAGGTGCGCTGTAAAGACAACCCGGTCGAAGTTTAATAAACTATAGCATACCAGAAAGAAGCTAATGTGATACATAATGCATGCAATACTGAACCACTGAAAGTTATATAGTGGAAGACAAAAAAAAAAAAAAAAGCTCGGCTTGCAGGAAACTGCGTAAGGCAGGGTCACAGACTCAAAGCAGAACTGAAGGGCATCAATCTGGTCCTGGCTTGGCTTTTACCCTCTTATCTCCACCCCCCCCCCCTTTTTTTTTTCTATATGTGGTTATTAGGCGCCGCCCGTTCTAACTTTTCTTGTTAAACATCTGTAGAGTTCACAATGATGATAATTTCATACCTACGACAGAAGCCAAACCTCGAGCATAACAGCTATGCCGTAAAAACTTTAGACGGCGCAAACTGCATACGAAAAAGGAAAGAACCAGCGAAGTAGGCGTTTCGATAAATGAGACTATAGTGCGCAGCAAAATCAGCAATCACCGCAAGTTCAACCAATCAGCTACGCCAGGAAAGCTATAATAGCTGCATTTAAAAAAAAGAAAACGCGGCACAATATATTTACAGTTTACGAGCGATATATTACGTTCCGGTATACCATGAACCCAGATCACTACAGCGACAACAATCCACACGCTTGTTTTATTTTTTCATGTGCGTCAGCAGGGCCGGAAGTTGAGTACAATAAACGTCGTACATCATTTGCAGTGAAGCATTGTAGCTCAGCTGCCACCAGCGCCAACTGCGTCGCTGCACACAACTATCCTCCGAGCTACAGGAACAAAGGAGGTGAGCGAATAACGGTACAACAATCAGCGCATAGACCAGAAAAGCACTTGACACGTATCATTCGAGGCAACTCGCGCGACAGATGAGGTCGCCCTCCAAGACGAACCGCTACGCCGCGCTGATTGGCGGCCCCCACTGCGGCGTGTTGCTCGGGTAGAGTGCGCACGTGAGATAAAGGTTAGCTGGCACCTTTTCGGCAACGTCCCAAAAGCGTGCAGGTAGCGTTGTTCGAGGCAACAACGCAAAGGAACACAGAGGTGGAAGGAGCGTGACGAGAACATCCGACTTTGGCAACGTGTCGCGCGTGAATGCGAAACAAAAGCACGCGGGTTATGTACTCAATTGTTGTCACCGCCACCATTGATTGCGAGACGTCGCATAATAGATTATAACTTACTCGCGTACGCTACACATGCGAACACACACACTGTAGACTACGATCGTCTTGCTCTTCACATAACAGCGCAACACACAAACAGCGCTTTCCCAAGAAAGACGTTAGCGATATGCTAACAACAAACATAAGCGAGGAGATACTTTCCACGCAAAGAGAATTGAATCGTAAAAGCGCGGCGCAGCACTGCGGCTTCAAGGTCAATCAGCACGTTCACTAACAAGCGGGCGTCCAGACACCACTGCTTTTCCACCAAATTTCGCCGCCTTTTTGAGGGTCGTATCTCACTGAAACACGGTAGAAAATGAAAACGCCTTCCTGATCCCCCATGACAGCACGCGTAACACGCAAAATTCGGAACCCGATGCGAACAAAAAAAAATACAGAAAGAAGCGAGACTCACAGGGGTTCGAGCATCGCAACAGCGTTGTCGCTCGGCGGGCGGTCAGTCGGCGAAGCAAACTCCCTGTCGGGGTGGCAGTGTCTCGGTAGTTGCACACGAAGGGCGAGCCGGTGTCATCCCCACAGAGCACCACACATGGAACGACACCCGCCCGAGCACGGCAGGCGGAAGAAAGGCGCAGTGGCAGCAGGGAACGCCTCTCTCGCAATACACGCGCGCGCGCACACGGGAAAGGCAAGCGGTCCCCACACAGCGCGGTTCCGAAGATGCGACCGCAACTGGCACGCCGCACAGAGCACCGGCACGGATGCTGGCCGGCGGTAGTTTTGAGCGCAGCAGCAGCAACCGACAATCGCGGCGGCGGACGCGGCTAAGAAAGGGGAGAGCTCGGTGGCGAGGAGGAGAGAGGGTGGAAACAGCTCGCAGGGGATGCGCGCTTCGCGGGGAAGCCTGCTGCGCGGCGCGCAGCTGGTTGACGTAGCGGGAGGAGGAGAACCCCCCACCCCCCAAAGGGGGAAAAAAGAATAAAGAAACAGAACGCGTCTGTTTTGAAACGATCGCGGAGATATACTCAATACGAATACACGCGGATTCGCTCGGAGGATTTCAAGCTGGACGGTTGTGCCCTCGCGATCTCCGACTTCAGCGTAGCTCCCGCCGACTGGTTCGCCCTCCGCGGTCTCCTGATGCCGTGCAGCTCTCGCATTGTGGCACCCCGCCCTTGGACTGCTTCGACCGGATCTCCACTTTCCTATCTCCTTCTTTTTTCCTCTCGCTGGCTGGCGGCTTCTTATCCATCTATTTTCCTTCTATTCTTTTTATTCCTTCTCTCTATATCTTTTATTCCCCATATCCCATTCCTCTGCTGACCTGTTGAGGTGTCCTCGTAAGGAGAGACAGTTACGGGTCGGCACCTTTCTTCTCTTTTCTTCTGATATAACCACAATCTCTGTGAAAGCGTGCTCCTATCATACGATCGTGACAGTCTTTAAAGGGGCACTGACACGGTCACCCAACAATTTTACGTTCCCATCTAAAAATGCAAATACGGCGTCTTCAGGGGTGCAACAGCCCAAATAGAATTTGGAGCGATTTTTTAGAGCGGCAGACTTACCTTTCGAGCAGTAAAATCTACATTTAGAACAGGGTACAGGAAAAAAAAAACATTTATCCCAAAAATCTGAATTTGGAGCAGTATGAAATAAAAAGGTTACATTTAAAAAAATATGCACAAACCATTCCAAATTTCCCAAATCGTGCAGATTGAATACGTGCACTGCTATTTCAATAAAAGTAGCATTTTGAACTACCCCTCTCAGCTAACAATGATAAAGTCCGCATTAGCATTCGCCACACCTGTCAAGTCTCGACAGACTGAGGATTGAAATGTGGATCTGCCAAGCTGGCGACCTTGAGATTCAGGAAATTCATAAAACTGAGGGGTGGCGATAAAAAAAAAAACTGGCGGACAGTTTCCCTTGATTTTTTTTTTTATGGCTGCAGAATTGTCATGCAATGCTCCAAATGAGTGCCAGTAACTTTATTAGACGTCAGCGATCATATCAGTACTCACAATTATGCGGTGTATGCACGCATGAGTAATTGAACGAATTATACTTTGACTAGTCCCGTGACTTTGTCCCGTGACTAGTCAACACTACCTAAATACTAGTCAAGGTCGTGTTGGCCTAGTGCTAACAGCCCCTTCCATATCTTAAAACGCTTTTCCGCAGGCCACCCCTGTAGTGCGGCAAAGGTGGTTTACGAGGCCTTCCGCACGGGTTAGTACAAAGGCAAGAAATTTTTTAACCGTTCGCAGAGCAAGAACCCTGTTACGTCACGGTTCCAGAAAGCGCCAGTGTTGACCGACTCTCAGGCTCCTCGCGTGTAGGCAGAAACACACTGTAGTTCACTGCCAAACGCCCTTAAATATCGCCAGCTTATCAATGAACGCCCAAGGATTTGCCCACACGACACAAATTACGATAAAATATTTGCCGTCATGGTCACTTTACACTTGAAACAGCGCGAACAAATAGCCGCGAGTTTGACCTCCCCGCCCCTTTCTCCCCTCTCTCGTTCTCGCGTGCGCTTACTCGCGGACGTATACGGCCTCACGAAGGCAGCAGATTTACCTGTTTCTCAGAAGTGCGAATGCCTAGGCAACTGGCGTAACGTTAGCCAATACACGGTGTTATATCGAGGCTCGGCGCACTAACGTATCTTCGACCGTTCCTGTCTAGTAACATATTTGTCATCTTACGTCAAGGAATCCGCTGTCGTTAGGATCACCGAAACTTGCGCTGGAGCATTTTAGGCTACACTAAAAACGAGCACTTCGATTCCGCCCGAACCACCTCGTGACAGCCTGCGTGTAAAAACGCAGTGACACCGAAGCTTATCCTACCAAACTAACGATCTAATCGGTAATCACTCTTATTAAGCACTGCTGCTACCAGTAGGTAAAAAAGAGCTAAGAAAGGAGATTCTTTCTCCAAAGGCGGTATATCCTTTCACGCTGCTTAATTAAAGCAGCGAAAACGCAAAACAAAAGAAATAAGAGAAATGGCAAACTCGAGCGATGAAAACTCTGCAATTACGAAAGCGTTCGCACAAGATGCTTAGCTTACAGTGCTTCCACACAATACGCTTTTTCAACAATAAGACTGGGCAGCATACTAACGTTCACGAAACGCCAGAATAATACGTCATGCACTGAATATAGGGCGCTACGAAGTTTTCATTTATCACCAAAACGATTGGGGGACCCTTAAACTTTGCCTTTAACACACGCGCGCACACGCCTCCCCAATCGCTATAGCCCGCCTTCGATTCTGCATAAAAACCTAGCCCCGCCGTGGTGGTCTAGTGGCTAAGGTACTCGGCTGCTGACCCGCAGGTCGCGGGTTCGAATCCCGGCTGCGGCGGCTGCATTTCCGATGGAGGCGGAAATGTTGTAGGCCCGTGTGCTCAGATTTGGGTGCACGTTAAAGAACCGCAGGTGGTCGAAATTTCCGGAGCCCTCCACTACGGCGTCTCTCATAATCATATGGTGGTTTTGGGACGTTAAACCCCACATATCAATCAATCATAAAAACCTAAACTGCACCGCAAAGAACGCCAAAGTTCAAACGCCCCGCGGCTACTATCTATATTGCACCTACCTCTAATTTTCGCTCACGATCAATACCGACTTTTCACTCACAACCAAAGACGCCGCCTATACGACACCGACAGCGGAAATTCTGCAAATAGAGCTTAACGTTATCGCGTTAAGATACAACGCCAGTATACAAATAACGGCCAGCGCTTCACCACTCCATGCGCTCCGCGCCGTTATTTGCAGAGCTCAAATACACGAATGTTTGCGCTTATTATTGCGATCGCAAACTCTTTCCTGGCTACAAAGTACGCGCACAGGAAATCTTCACACATCTGACGTTATCGTATGCCCCGCGATAAGCTAGCTATCGGAGGTGTTGTGGTCAACCCTATCGCGTACATCCAACTTTTTTTTTCTTTTCATTGCCGAAAACGAAAGTTGGCGAGACGCGATCTGCGGCAGCAGGTGTACGGCAGCTATGCTCGTCCGCCGATGGCGCGAAACGCAAAAGGACCCAGGGACTGGTCCTTGTCTGGCACCCTATCGAGATGGCAAGATGTCCCGCAAGCAACTAAGCGCAGCGCCTAAAAACATTTCGTTCAGTTGTGAAACTGATCGTTTTGTAGAGGAAGTTTATACAAAGCGTCCACTACACACAGTATGTACGTTGGCATGCATACCCATACCCGCCCTTTAGCCCTCCACGTCGAACAATCCTTAGCGAACCCGTGTGACCTAAATAACTTGCTTAGGTCCTTTTGAATCAGAGCTGAAGCGTGCGTTTACCATACGCATTACATATTTAAAAATACACGCAACATTCGCTTCAAAGTGGAAACAAGAATCGATTTCTTCATTTGAATGATCTAACCATCATCAAGCAGTACACAGCGCGTGTTCCACTGCAGAACGACGAACACAATGCAAAAAAGCTGCGCACGTGCGTACGCGTGCAAACACACACACACGCACACACACGCGCGGCACCTCCCCGTTATGAAACGACTCGAGAAGTATTCAATCTCGTCCCGTTCCCACACACATGCGTCGTCGACGTGGAAACAAAAGAGAAAAGGCGCGTCGCAGAAAAGGGCGCGCTGGCTCTCGTCGTGAACAGCGCAGCGCGTCGTGATCCAAGCGGCGGAGACACGCTTGGCCCCGTAGAAGGGCTAGCCGGTCAAGGCTGCGGCCGTCCGAGAGGATTGTTTGCGTCCAGTAGTGGCCGACTCCATCCACGCGCAACTGGCCGTGTTGTGCGCCCTTCTGCCGCCGATTGCTCAATGCGACGGCCGCCCAATTCACGGCGCGGCAAGCGAAACCACGCTATGCGAACGAGCGACGTTCCTCAGGGTTCCCAAGCCGGTTTCATTTACGGGTTCTCTTTTTAACATCCCGAAACATCACTTGGGTTCTGAGAGTGGACTCGGGATTACCACTGATCAAGATTATTGAAGACTGTGTTCCGGATCAGTTTTTATCCATGGTTTGCTTAGACGAACGACTACGCCCGATAATATTTCAAGGCAACTCAAAGGCCATCTTTCCCCACATAACGCTATAGCATTAGATGATGTTGGCTGCCACTGGCTTAAAAGTTAGTTAAACACGCTGAGCACCAGCACTGCCTTTATAAACAGGAAAGCTGCTTAAAGGGGCTATGAAACAATTTTTTGAGTAACCGTGAAATTAATTCACTGAAAAGCGTATTACCTCATAAATTCAATGCCACAAACATTTCTCACACTCTGCAATCGCACGCTCTCGTCTCGACAAAAGTGCTGGAAGCTAAGAAGGGAGGGATGGGAAGGGCAAACAAGAACGTCACTCGCGCCTCGTGACCTTGAGCACTTTTTTCTTCAAGTACGCGGCTTTTTCAGTGCGATCACGCACGCACGCGTGGACAAATGACGGCCTCTCGCGGCGACTTCTGTAACAACCGAGCGCGCCATGGTCAAATCAGCCAATGGCTGATAGGTGGGCTTACTACGAGAGATTTTTGGGCTTATTCCGTGATCTGTCGAGAGAGGGGGAAGCAAATTTTAGCTTACTTTGATAATTTATTGTGAATTCCAAGCCACGTACGTGCTGCGTTATAATATTTGGCTCGCGTGTTGTCGGGAGCCTCTCCTACCAATCGGCAGAGTTTTCCGACCATGCTCAAAAAGTGTTGCAGGGCCCCTTTAAAGCTAGCCGTAAGTTGCAACACCGTACCACGACCCCTAAACGGGTATGTATCACATATATTGTGCGTAAATTTTACAACTCATGTGACCACTGGTCCACCAAACTTGAAAGCGACAATTAGCCCAACAAATGGACGCGTAGCGTCAGGGGCGAGCCCAAGACCCCGAGCACGTATACAACGAAAGAATACTATGGGACGGGAAGGGCAGCTGCGAGAAAGACCCCGACGAAATGTAAGGCCGACGACAACGTGGCCGAAGATCTACGAGAGGCGCGAACGCTTGGTTTCAGCGCGAGGTTTTGTGTCCGCAGCAAATCGAACCTCTATGAGCTGAGAACCAATTGCAGAAACACCCCAGAATCACATACGACTAAGGCCCAGCAACGATCTAAGCAACCTCTAAACAACCTGCATTAGTCAGCTAAGGCCTAGACACAATCTAGAAGCTGCCATTATAGTTTCCAGAATCGTCCTGTTTAGCTGTTTCAAGCCTTGCGCGGCTTGCTTCGCCCATTTAGTTATTTATTCATTCTGATTTTTTTTAATCTCGAAGCGATGACTTTGCTTGTGTGTGAGTGCGTGAGTTAGGCGTTCATAGGCCGCGTTATCAGCCTTTGTATTTGGCAGTCGTAGAAACGCGGCCACCCAACGAGGCCGTAGCAGTCGAACTCGCCCCTCATAATCCCTCGACTGTGCATCGCAATCCTCTGTTCGAGCGACGAGACGCTCAGCTCAACCCCCTCCACTACGGTCGTTAAAGATTTTAACAACACATTTCAACTTTACCACACACATTTCAAGCCATATATAGTTTATCGTGCCTATGGTGTTCCTTGGGTTTGTCTTACAGTGAGGCGCACGCTGTATTGGCCTTGTAATAGCTGAAAACGTCATATCCACGCCAACCGAAAATTCCATTTCTCTGACCAAAGAGGGTAAACCTTACGCAGCAGGTCATGTTATCGCGAACAGCACGAACGTCGCTCGCGCATGCGTAATTGAACCAGCGATAGAAGTAAATGCAGCCTCTCTCGAGACGCGCAAGAAAACGATGTTCCCGGGAAAGAGCTCGCGCGAGACAAAATCTCCTTTTTTATTATTACTTTTTATTGAAGCATGCCGTTTATGTAGGCGCACGTCCACGGCGATTATATATGTCCATCGGCTCGCCATTCACGCACAAAAGAAAAAATGGCGCTCTGCCGAGAAGCGCTATAGCTCGTGTGCAGCTGCAGCTCGCGCCGGAAGCCGAGAACGTACGTACCGAATCTTCTAGCGTGTAACCAACCAGACATCTTTTCCCTTTTACATAACCTGCTTAAGTGTGCAGGGATGCTGGCACATCCCACGCAACTAACACGCGCGTGCGTGTGTTCTGCACGTTCGTTTCTTATACAAACTGTACAAGGACCCAAAACGCTAATTGACGAGACAGGTTGGCTCATCAACAAACCACGAATACAGCCATCACGTTTTCACGGCTCAATGTTTTCAAACACATATTACGAACCTAGCACCAGTTTTTAAGACAAGCGCGCCATCAAATCGCGATAAAAAGCGCCGTCTTTCCTCCACAAAGAAAGCCAATTTTCATGCATTGCAGGAAGACAATAGCAGGAACACAACTGACGCCGTCGCACGCACATGTATCGAAACCAGGCTGATCTTAAAAATTAGTTATAAACGAGGTACACATGCATGGCACAACATAACCGCCATTTTTACTAAGAGTAACACCTAAAACAAGCAAATTCGAAATGAAATGGCGCTTCCGCAAAAGATACGCCGTCAGCGGTGAACGCCGTGTGATGACGGTAACGCACTATCAATGCGCGAGTTAACATTTCAGCTTACAAGTTCAGCGAGCACAACGCAGTAGTTTGTAAAAAGAGCGCGTCAGCGTACTTGAAAGAGCGATAACCCAGGCAACGGCACCACGAAGAAACCCTCAGTCTCGGAGGCATTTGTCTATACGAAACCGAAACCGGGTGTAGAAGTGCGCCTGTGGCTAGCGAGTACGCGTAGCCGCTTATGCGTGACGTCACAGTAGCTTAATGCGGTAACGTCGCACGTCGCCACCGGCCCATGTGCGCGCCTTTCCTCGGCTTACGAATACGTTTCTGGCAAGAGAGTACTGGCTTTTTCGGTATCATGGAAGCTATAATTTACCAACACATGCGAAATTTGAAATATTTCTCAACAGCGTTACGGGATTCTTTCGGTCTCGACGAGTTCAGGCTCTACAGCGCAATAACTGCCCCGACAGCTGTCAAGTAACAATAAAACCCAAAATTCACGCCACAGAATAAAGATGCTTTGAAGAAGTGCGCACAGAAATATTATCCAAGTCATGAAATCATGCGAAAGCAAGTACGTGAGCTACGAGAATGAATCACTAGATACTAACTGCACTCTCCATTAGAAATCTGTCCACAGCAGCATCGGGTAACACAGCGAGCGTACACAGAGAAGTACCAGCAACGAAACAAAACGCTTACGGGAAACGGGAGCGCTAACACCGCTTGTGCAAGTGGACCCCCTGGGTATACAGAAACCTACCCGAGCACAGTCACGCGACCTGCCCGAAGGCGCGTGCTGTCCTGTCATACCGTGTGCCGTCACCGCTGATCTGCGAGTGGTGCCAGTTGAACAAAGGTCGTACCCCGTAGGGGCTGTACACAATGAAGCATCATGCGTCAGTGTGTCCCAGTGTGCTGCTAGGATGACATGTCTGAATCCTGTACCTGAGTCTTTACAGATACACTAGAGATAGTAGTGTGTCTCAGTGTTGCCGTTCGCGGCGAGATCGGGCTATAGGTGGCAGCACCGTACCGCGAAAGTGGATAGGCGGTCGGCGGCGCGTATTAAAATACACGCAGCGGCGCGTCGTTGCGTGCGGTCTGAGCCGATTGTCGGCGAATAAAATGCGTTGACTACAGTTTACTGTTAATACCTACGCTCTTCTCTGTTGAATCGGTGCACGACGTCTATGCAACGTTAATATTACCCGCGAGTAAAGTGCAGTCTGTCTTTCATAGGGATGCTCGCCCTGGGTGACTTCTCCCGCTTTCGCACTAAATCACGCCTTTCCTGTGTTGTTTGTACGTGGTTAGCTTGTGTTCAGCCTGCTACAAACTGCTGTAGCGTGACTGAATTACTTATTTACATCTCTGTAATCTGCATACGAGAAAATAGAAAGAAAGATCGTAGAAAGACCGCATATCTGTGCGATTCAGTATTACCGTTCGCAACCTGTACGCATATTTTTCTTTTTCTCTCATTCTGTTCACCATGAAATGTGGGACAGTCGGTAAGACTAGTCAGGAAAGCTTAGTGGCCGACGGCGCTTGCGATATGCTGTGTTTACCACGTGTACACACATGATCTTGGACCTGTGGGAATATGAAGAAATTTATACAAGAGTTCAGCAGAAAGCTTTCATCGATGAATTACGTGCATGACAGTGCTACAACAAAGGTCTGGTTAATGGGACAAGCATGTCTTTTTTTTTTTTTTCAGGCAAAAAATGACCACCGCCTTCCGTGTCACTAACAATGCCACAAAAATGCTGAAGACAATAAAAAAAAGATGAAATTATCAGTAAGATCATACTATCTTCTATACAAGGCATGCCGTCTGAATTAATTTTAAACATCCAGGCTCTTGTAAGCGTTCTTAAATCTAAACAAATGGTTGCGCACGGTAACTGTCTTAAGTACAGTTTAAGTAGTGTCACAGTTTATGTGATAGTAATATTTCTTTGTAGTGGTACCACAGCCAGACAAACACAACTAAAGCTCCTCGCATGATCGATAATCTACAGTGCCAAATTGTACACCTTAAACAACTCTCAAGTGCATAGCCTAGAGCCTGTTTTTTGTTTTGTTTTGTTTTTAACAACCGAGTCACTATAAAACGCTGCATTCACACACCATCCAATAGCCCTCATGTTGGGGATGATGAGCATTTTGCGATGTGCTTTAAACAGAAAGT